>NC_052518.1:60754272-61054272 GCF_014356525.2 Nilaparvata lugens | reverse complement strand
GTTACACTACAAAAATTTGCTGTTTTATGAGGAGAGAATTAATAACTCATAGGTTTGTAGCTGATTGCAAATAAAACATAGATTTAAATAACAGCTGTTCCAAAACAGCTGATTTATTTTGTTTTAAATAAGAAAATATTCAAAAGAAATCATCGCTGAAAGTTATTTTTAGAAATATTTTAGCTCACTGTTGAACAAAACAACAAACTGTAAGTTATGCCTACTGTAACCGCGCTGTTTTTTTTGTCAGTGCAGTTTAATGTCAATCAATCTATTATTTGAAGGATACTAAAAGAGCAACAATTACATCCATACCACCTCCAGAAAGTTCATACTCTATTGCCACGAGACTGTATTCCCCGTGCTGGTATTTGCCGATGATTTTTAGAAACATTTGTTAACCCAAACTTTTTAACAACCGTTTTATTTACCGACAAGGCACACTTTACAAGAACAGGTATCGTTAACGTCCACAACCAACATACTTGGGCAGAAGAGAATCCTCATGCCATCAATCCTAATCGTCCACAACATCAGTTTCCAGTAAAAATTTGGGCAGGAATCATAGGAGATCATCTACTTCTGTTCGAGCTTCCTCCCAGGCTTAATGGCATAATCTACTTAAACTTTTTGAGAGAGGAGCTATTTATCTTACTTGATGATGTACCTCTTCAGTTGCGCCAAAACATTTGGTTTATGCATGATGGAGCTCCAGCACACTTCAGTGTTGCTGTTCCTGAACACCTGAATCACAGCTTTCCAAATCAATGGATAGGCCGAGGTGGGCCAGTACCACCATGGCCAGCTAGGTCACTAGACTTAAATCCTTTGGATTCTCATCTTTGGGGACACTGGAGAACATTGATATACAATACTCCGATTGATACCATTGAAGAACTCCGATTAAGGATTTTGATAAGGAATAGAAATGATAAAGCAGACTCCTGGAATATTTGAACGGTTCCGACAATCGATGAGAAGACTTCTGAACATATGCATTCAGAACAACAGAGGTCACTTTGAACATCATCTTTAGTCTTTTGGTATAAGTTAAATGTCATTTAGATATCTTACTTCCATATAAGAATCAAACTTTTCATAAAAAACAGAATATTTTATTTGCAATCAGCTACAACCTATGAGTTATTAGTTCTCTCCTCATAAAACAGTAAATTTTTGTGGTGTAATGTACTACATAATAATACATTTTATTCAACTTTTATTCAAATTTAGTTTACACAGCTTACCGGTACATGATTCTTTTCAGAATTAGATTCTCTACAATTTTTTTGCGAAAAATTATCTGTTTACTGGTCATTAAAGAAAGTTATTAGGCATCAAACGTAGAAGTCTGTGTTTTTCTACTTAGATTTTTTGCATATTTCAACTTTTTTCTCAAAAACTACTCACACTACAGCTTCCAGACTAGTTTTATTCAATTTTTCAGATATTTTTCCATATGAATCCAACATAAGTTTTCCAAGAACTAGTCCCCAAACAATTCAGCATCGGATATATGTTTATGAGAACTTTTTTTCTTATTTTTACCTCTACTATCACTTATTAAATTATTTTACAATAATTAAGAATCACCCTGTATATATAGTACATAAACCATATCCATAGATTTTGGAAGCGGCATGCTATCTTTTCAATCTTTTGAAACAGCATTTATTGTCTAAGGGTGGTGAAAGAAGTTTTCTGCATTCCATAACAACAATCTGCAGACTAACGTCTCGGGTATTGGAACCAAAAGGCCTTGCTTTATAGAACTATAAATACTCATTCAGTATTACAATGCCTTGCTTCCATGAAACAAAGCAAATGTTTCCCGTTAGGTAATTCTGGAAAGCCCGGTCAATTTGTCATCGGTGATGTCCAGGTAGAACTACCCTGCTCATAGACTATGTTCACTGAAGCGTAAAACCAAAGTTAACCAAATGCTTCTATTTCTAAAAATTCTAGTGCCAGGTATAAAGTACTGCACTTTGGCGGCAGGAAATATTTAACATGTGTTTTCCATATTGTACCCTTCCTGGAAAAAATAGATTTTTGTTCAGTATTGTTTGCCTCCCCTCTACGAGGATGCTACCTGTGCGTTTGTGTTGCGAGTTCAATAGTTGACAAAACACATTCAGTCGACGTGGAATTGGTCAAGGAAATCGTAACGCTCCGCAATACTACATTATATCATATTGACGATGGATTTTTCTATCGGGTGACCTCCAGCGACCAAACGCGTATCTATTTAAAATGTAATGTACGCGAGTGTGCAAGTCGCGCCTCAATGCCACTTCGTATGGCAAATAGAACTTTTGATAGTTTTCTTATCACTATTAATCATAATCATCTTCCCAACCCAACATTTGTTGGTGTTACTGTGTTAAGGGAGTGCATATTGCAATGTTGTTCCAGGGAAACAACAGAGCCACGACACATCTTTGATGAAGAGTGTGCCAAGTAAGTTCCCACACCATCATTATTTTCAAGTTCAAGTACGTATATGGAGTATTATATAAAATCTAATCACATGTAATATACACTAATTATTAACATTTATAATAATCTCCATCAGAAGTTAAGTAATTCTTATTGTCCCAGTGAAATACGTTCACTCAAAGTTTCTATTTCCTTCATATCTATTCTTCGATGAATATCACAAGGAATCATATTAATAAAAATCTAGTGCTTGATTTGATGTAATTCTTTCGATGTGATGTAAGCTTTTGAGAAATAATTTGTAATTGTTAAAATGAATCGAGTCTAATTAATCACAGTTTATGAAGTTCTAATTTAAATGAGTAGATATAGTTAACATAACAGCGCAGAGTGACTGGGTGGAAACGTCAAATTTTTTATTGTTCAACATACACACACATTATTCACATACATATAAAAACAAAATGATACACAATTTTTTTAGAACAATAATGCTCAAGGTAAAACCCTGTGAGGGGAGAAAAATCTAAATTTTCACATGAAAACGTCACTCGAGAATAATTATATCACCCGGCCTTACAACAGAGAGTCTTAAAGTCCTTGACTTAGAATAGTTAATCTCACAGTTGTACAGTCAGTGTGAGTGAGATTTTCTGCACACATCATGCGTGAATACGCCGGATGGATCGACTCGTATAATTTGAGGATGGTGATAATGATGAGGAAACATGATTCATCATTTTATCAATTCGAAGATCAGCCTTCAAAAATTTAGGTCAACTTATACATTTCAACTCACGTTGCTACACGTTTCAATTAAGCAAAAGGACAGAGGGAATTAGTATCATTATTCTCTAGAGCCCTGGAAATATCTCTGTTATTGTTCTTGGTACCTTATACAAAAGGGACTCCATAATACAAAAACAAATCAGTCCTTGCCGGACAAAGCTAGAGGAAGAAGAAAAAGAAGAAGAAGAAGAAGATGACAGGAGGAGAAGAAGAACAAGCGAGAAGAAGAAGAAAATAGAAAAAGGAGACGGAAGAATAAGGAAGAAGAGGAAGAAGATGAACAATAATAAGAAGAAAAAATATAGATAGGAGAAGATTATAACCGTTGAGTACACTATTTTATCTATAACCACTCTTTTGACGAATTGAAAACTTATAAATTACTGGTGGTACTCCCATACAGTAACAGTCAGGGGTGTATTCAAATACCGTTGGATAACATCTTTCCAATATTGTTCCATTCATCTAGAAGTATATAATCTGTTCTTTCTTACATTGATATCACTTATGTATATAAGTTACTGCAGAATCAAAATTATTTTATATTGACTGAACAATTAAAAGTCACATTGAAATAGTTATTTTGGAGTTTGGTAGAAATAATACCTTTACATGGAACTCAATTTATTCATTAAAGGCAATCTACATAATTCTAATAGGTTCTGATAACACATAATGATAAAATAGGTGTTCAATGAATTAATGAAGCCTAACAACTTGAAATATATTTCAAATTATTTAAGATTAAATTGATTCTACCTCGGTGCAAGTCAGCTTTACATTTGTACATGTATCATTGTTTTGAATTATTAAATATTTGATGATTTTGGTAAAACGACATTTTAATCCTTGACTAGTAGTTCTATGAACAGTAGACCTCGCACAGTTATAAAACACAGCCTCGTCTCATACTGTCCATAAGAGTAAATCCTGTTTGTATATGTTGTGTCGGCAAGATGTCGGTGTGAAAACGGCTAATGGCTGTTGGGGTTAGTGTATCAAAAATATGCTAACATCAAAATCTAATCTCCTTCAACTTACTGGCAATAGGTCAGACCGAGTTGAAAGCAGATAAAGGTCGAGAGAAAATACTATGTTTTCTTTCCGTTATTAATTGCATGCGTCATTGCATGCAATGAATAGTCAACACGACAGCTTATTTTTACTAAGTTACATTGATATAATAATTGCATGCGTTATTGCATGCAATAAAAATCCACTCAACAGCTGAATTATGGATGATTCTATTCTGATTTTAACTGTAATATTGGCGTTCGAAGTAGACTTTACCTATTGTATTAACCTTAAAATGCAAAATTTTCAAAAAAACCTTGTATATACGTCGAGGCACAATTTAAAAAGAAATATACCTGTCAAATTTCATGGTAATCTATTGCTGCATTTCACTGTAATTGAGGAACATATAAACATAAAGAGAAATGCAAAGCCATCGACTTGAATCTTAGAACTCATTTCGCTCGGTCAATAAATCGAAATTTTAAGAAACCACAAATATCCTGGATGAAAAGGGGAATCAATTGTTATGTATAGATTTGAATCTGAATGTCTAGGATCCACTAAACAGTCTACTAAATTCATAATTTTTTCTCCACAGGAGAAACGTTTAAAGCTGGGATCAAAAATGATGTCACCACATTATTGACATATGTAAATTATATATTTATATATGTATGTCACGTGGATTGAAGGAGCGTTGTTTGTGACGTTGTTTGTTGATTGAAGGAAGATTCTATTTTACTATTCAAATAATAATAATAATAATAATAGTTGGCCTCCACATCACCCCTTATAGCCAACCCGTTCCACCACATGGCGCCAAGTGACTAGTAAGTATGCTTAGGCATTTTCGTGCAATAGAACGGCACATGGCCTTGGTATATTGCAGCTGTAAAAAAAAAAAAACATTTAGAACTTATATCACTCGAGCATGTTTTACATTGATCGGATTTTCCTCTTAAAAATGTTGGGTGCTTCAAAGAAGTCAATTTGATAAGACAATTTATTGCCAACTTCAATACATCTCTCCAGAGGGGAGGTACAGCTTCTTAGGAAAGCATGAAATTGATGATAGTGTCTCAAATTTCGTGGAGGAACAACAACTCCAACTCCTCGATCACCAATATTCACTTGCCCATGATAATGTAATTCATAATGTAATTTACTTATCCACTTCGAGATTTACATAGTGATAATAAGTAGGAAATGAAATGTATAGCAAACACTTCAGTTGCTATGTAGGCCTACTGTATTGTATTCTGTAGTGTCTTATTTTTTACTAAAGTGATGAAGTATCAGAAAATACTATCATTCAGCATTGTTATGTATTATTTTCAATGTCATTTTTTTTCTCTTTCTTTTCAATAGTTTAACATTTGTTATTATTTTAAATAAGTAGATAAACTTAACTATTGTTTGTTTTTAATCATATTATTTGTATTTATTTTTTCGTATTGTTATAATACTTGATAGAGAGTTGAGTGTAAGAGAGGGTCAACTGCACCCTAACTTCGCTTTCTAAGAAAAATAAAGGCAGTCATTCTATTCTATTCATGTCACCATAATATATATGTATATATATTAAAAAACAGATGACATCCAATTTATTGGAGCGAATGGAATGCCTTCATCTTCATGTGTAGGCAACACACCACACCAACCTTGTTCATGTGAGACTGACCTTGTCTCTGTGACACTACACTTGTTCGAATGGGACTCTATCCCTCTTCTTGTTCCACTGACACTACTTGTTCCAGTGAGACAGACCTTGTCTCTGTGAGACTCACCTTGTCTCTGTGAGACTCACCTTGTCTCTGTGAGACTCACCTTGTCTCTGTGAGACTCACCTTGTCTCTGTGAGACTCACCTTGTCTTTGTGGGAACTTGTTCCTGTGAGACTGCCATTTATAAAACTACTTGTTCCTATGAAACTTGTCTCTGTGTCACTAATATCGTTCAAAAACACTACTTGTCTCTGTGAGAACTTGTCTGTGGGATATGGACCCAAAAAATACCCTTTTCCAGCAATATGCTTATTCAACTGAGCTATAGCTTTGCATCTAATATCATTACTATAACTTCTCCTCTCATTCTTCCTCTTCTTCTTCTTCTTTCTCAAAGACCCACCAAACGCTGCTTTAGCTTTCATGACGTTTGTAACAAGATAGCTGAGTGCTTTCTCAGCAGGAGGTGTTTATGGATTTTTGAATATGTCCCATGCAGCGTTTGCTAGAGCTCTGTCAGCTACCACTCGAGTTTTATTATCTCTATTTTGCATATACGCTATATCATGTACCTTACAGGCTCTATCTAATGAATTTATACCTTGATCACCTCTCTTTAACCTTCCATTAACCTTTGTGCCTGGGCCACACCACTGGTATCCGGGAATATGAATTTCATCTTGCAGATTGTCAAATAGCTTATTTAGAATAGTTGATGTGACATTACCTGCCAAACCTGACACACCCTTGAAAACTTTTGCTGCTGAACTCAAGATTCCTTTACCTCATTTCCTCGAACTCTGCTTTCTCCTACATACCATTTTCTTACCTTTCAACTCAATGGTTGAACATTAACTGAGGTTGATTAATTAATTAATCATTACACCAACTTAATCAAAAGAAAATTGAATTGGTTTAATTTTCAATCGAGTTGGAGATGAATTCACACCATGTATCAGATTGCTATGATACATTGCTTGAATGATAAGAATATTATTTCAAATAACAAATCTGAAAAGGTGAATGCAATTTGAAAAGGGGGGAAATGATCTCGTCGCACCTACCCATATCTGCAGGAACACGTGCCAAAACAGATGTGGGAGGGAGCAACACATCAACTCACCGAAGCCACCGCTTGGCTGTATGGCTGTGTGTGTGTGTGTGTGTGTGTGTGTGTGTGTGTGTGTGTGTCTGTGTCTGTGTAGTAGTAAAGACTACTGAGCCTCTGAGCATGCTCACAACAAACTATAAAAGGCTTGCTCACCTTATGTTCACCTTTACTTATCATTCACAACAGAGTGTAATCAGGTGAAAGGTGAACCATTCTTCTTCTTCTGTGTTTCTACTATTCATTGTGAACTTATCAACAACAACAACAACAACAACAACAGGTAAGAATTGAAAACAATTTTTTATCAAATATGTACACAATTTATTCACTACTAATACTACTTTCACACATACATACATCTATACAATTCGTATCACATAAGTCAATGAATTGTATAGATTTAAAAATTGTTAATGCTTAACAATTTTCATATCGGTCCAATTCCCCAACTTATGTGTTACCATCATTACAAAATTTTTACAATTAGCATTAAATTGTTCTTTTTTTTCCGTGGTAATGCAGGAAGCAAATCGTTGCGGTAAATATACCTCACACACAGATTTGGTTGCTGCATTGCTAATTTTTAAAATAACCCACCGCCCATGTATATTCGTTTGCTCCCTTGCTGCAATAATGGGGTAGGGAGTGTGCTCCTTTAATTCCCTCAGCGGGACCCAGGGTTTGGCTACAGGCTGGTTGATTAGTTGCATAAAGTCCAACTCATCCCCCGCTCGCCGCACCTCCTCTAGTAGTGGAACCATGGAGGAGTTGTCCTCCATTCCAGCACGTTTCTGTTGAAAAATATTTGATTAGTGTCTTATTTGTTTCAGATTATCATCAAATCAGATTCGACAAATCATACTAGAGAACTTGATCAATAGATTCACTACACAATCTCTACATCAGATTATCAACAGATTATTGTCATAATCTCAACTTGACATCATCAGATTGACAAGACATTCTCTACATAAAGTGAGTAATATCAGTTATTGAAATAATATTTCCTTGCTATCGAATAATTTATGCATGATCGATTACTTTAAACAATAATTCAATTTCCAATTGGTTCAAATAATATTTCCTTGCTATCAAATAATAATAATCAAAGGCTTGTATGTGTACAGATTTTTTCCATGATCGATTGTTAAAAAATCTGTACACATACAAGTTAATAATATTTGTTGAAACTAACCTTTGTTTGTGAGTAGATTGTCTCCTCGTCCTCTTCCCCACTAACTTCAGCCTCCTCAAACGTCAACCTCCTTTTCCCCTGCTTCTGCTTGATCTTGTTTGACAGGGTAGCTAGCACCGCTTGCCACGGTGCCCAGGTAGCAGCTGGAGCTAGACGTTGAAGAGGACTGTCCCCCAGCACAATCTCACCTGGCGATGGTGGTTCCACGCTGAGCAGTGAGGGGATGGATGCAGGAGCGGACGAGTCGGCAGTGAGGGCAGCTTTCCGTTGCCAGTAGTTGAGCACATGTTGATGGGCTGGTGGGCTATCTGGTAAGATGAATGATGGAGAAGATGATGGAGAACTCATCTCGTACGATGTGTGAAGTATACTCAAATCTGACTCTGATGTAAATGACAATTTTTCTCTCATTACTTCTGTTTATATACCATGCATTTCTCTCTCTGTTCCAGACTCGTGCGAGTGAGAGCCACAAGCGCTACAACAAAAAATTCAAATTTCTCCGCTAGCCACGGAACAACACGTGCTCCCACATCGTTATCAACATCATTCAGATTTGTAAGTATTCTCTTCTATCATAAAAAACCGTTACATTCACTCAAACATTCTATATTTTCGAATAGCATCCTCGCATGAGTGACATGTGTTAGAAGACAAAAAAAAATCTCCTCTAGAACTCAGCATGGGGTAGTGTCTGCTGAGTGACAGCCACACCTGCTAGAAGGTGAATTCTCCTCCACGTCTCAACATAGGGCTCACTCAAACAATCTATATTTTGAATAGCATTCCCGCCTCTTGTGATGCTTATTGATTTCTGAAATTATCAGTTATTAAATATTTAATTGTTTTCACAGCATTTTCTCACCTCACAACTCGGCTTCTCACCTCATAACCAGTTTAGCTCTCGTCGAGGCAACATACCTGAGAGGTTAACGAGCAATCTGAAAAGGAAGCATAGTCGGTATCTACACCTGTGCGTCTACAGTCGAGGAGATACCTGTCATTCATGCAGCATCAACCAGCACATGTAAGTACATTTTTACTTTGATTTTATCCTCTGAGGAGGACAATTTTTGTCCCTGGAGGGAAGGATTTTTGTCCTCCAAGGACAATATTTGTCCTCGGAGGACAATTTTTGTTCTCGGAGGGGAGGATTTTTGTCCTCAGAGGACAAAAACCTTCTAGAGTATACTGCATGCATGCGATTTTAGCTCATCTTTACGATGTGGTATATCTGGATAATCCTCTCCTCGCGCTTCTTTCTCACACTCTTCATATAAACAAAACGGTAAATGTATTACTTTTTCAAATGGATTTTCGATAATATATTTGCAATAGACACATTGCAGATAGTGATTTTTATGTAAGAAATAACCATTTCTCGCAAAATACTCTGCTTTATCAGATAATGATTTACAATAATCACAATGTAGATGATGTTTTTCAAAATACTCTCCTTGAACGGTAGAATCTTCTACACGATTAAAAGTTAAATATCTTTCTTCATGTTGGCGTAGAATATTATTATCGAAATTCTCCTCTTCAATTGTTATATTATCTTTCCTTCTCAATGCACAGTTCGGACTGTACCTTGCATGTTCTATTGCTGGTATGTCACTTTCTTCCCATTTTCCCAAACAAATTGAACAAAATACACAGCGAACAATGTCTGGCGCACATGCAAATATAAATCCCTCTTTTGCCATGTTTTCCGTGGACAAATGTGGAGAAGATTTCGTCCATCTTTTATCAAAAGATAATAAGCTTAATCTTTTTTCATGCAACATTATGTGATCTTGAGATATCATTCCCACACAGCCTTCTTCTACCAATGCCAATTCACAACTGATTTAAAAACATACAGTTGTACTCTATCACTCTAATTCTATGTCATCCTGATCATTATTCTTTCGTTTTTCAGAATCTAACATCACCATCATGCCGAGGGAAAGAAGAGTACATGGCGTCAATTCTGCAGCGGTCCGCCATCACATAACCATCAATGATCCCGAGGAAATCAGTATCAAAAACGTGCTCGAGAGATCGAAACTGCACGTTTTCGAAATAATTAGGGAGCACGCAGCACGCCATGATGCCAATGTGAAATGGTTCATAGTGTTGAATGTTTTGTTGTATAAATTAGTGGTGATGGATGATGAGGTTAGTGAGACTGTCTCATCTCTAATAAATCTTCATAGTTACTCCAACATAGCGCTAAACGCGCTTGAGAATTATGAAGATTTTAACGATCATTTCATGTTGGCCATGAGAAAAATCCTGTCATCTTTTGACAACTTTGTTTGACATGGCAGTGGTTGGGTTTTGAAGAAAATTGAGTCACTGGATGTGAACGTGATTAAATTTAATCCAATATTCACATCCAGTTTCATTCAAACACCACAGTTTCTTAAAAACAAACATTGCATTATAAATGTCAAAAATCTGTGTGACGAGAAATGCTTTTTATGGTCAGTCCTCGCATATTTCCATCAGAAACCAAGGAACTCAGACTTGACTGTAAAGTATTTGAGCAAGTTCACTCACACACTTAATAGGCGAGGTGTAAATTTTCCGCTGACGACACGCGATATTAAGAAATTTGAAATACTAAATCCGGATATTTCAATTCACGTCATCACATATGACAACAAAAAGTTCTTCCCCTATCGCACAAGCATTTTCTGCACTCGTAAGCACCAAATTAATCTTTTAATACTGAAAGCCGATGCAGGAAAAATGCATTTCTGTTTAATTAATACCGCGAATGGGAAAAACGGATTATCGCATCTTTTCTCTCACCTTTCAAAACACAAGGGTCAAGTACACATTTGTGATTTCTGTTTTCATAGATTTACATCGAACAAATCTGAAAATTATGATGGTAAAGCAAATTTGATGAAACATGAACAGCTTTGTTCCAAGTTTGAATCACAGCGTGTTTCATATCCTAAACGCGGAGAGGCAATTAAATTTAAGAAACTAGGCGCCACATTGAAGAAAAAGTATACCATTTACGCGGATTTAGAATCTTACGTTGTTAATATCGATAATAATGATGATGATGATGAATCCGATTCGGATGAAATGAGTCATAGCTATACAAAGAAAACAGCACGAAATATTCCCTGTGGGTATTGTTTTGTTGTTATCGATGTGAATGGGGAAATCGCTTACGGACCTGTACTCCATAGATCGAGTAGTTTAGATTAAAAAATCATGGAGAAATTTCTTCAGGAAATTACGGATCTTGGCGACATTTTGTATGAGGATATGAAACGTGAAATTCAGATGCATTTATCAGAACATTTATCCGAAAGTGAAGAGCGCAAATTTCAAAATTCGGTAAACTGCGGGCTTTGCTCTGAACCATTCTTAGACTCCGATATTAAATGTTGTCACCACGCGCATGAAACCGGAAATTACCTATGTGCGACACACATTTCTTGTAATTTATCGGCTTGTACTCTGGAGTACATTTCGTGTTATTCTCTCAATTTCTCCGGGTTTGATTCACATTTCATTCTGAAAGCGCTCGGTAAATGCAAAAAAGAAATTTCCTGCATCGCAAATACGTCAGAGAGATTTTTGACACTTTCAGTAGGCAAAATTAAATTTTTAGATTCCAACAAGTTTATGAACAAATCCTTGGAAGTATTGATGCGTAATTTGGTGGAAAGTACAGACATGGAAAAAAAGTTTGAACATTTATTTTAAGTGTTTCATCACCCGCCGCACAAACACAGGCAACTCTTATTGAAAAAAGGAATATATCCTTACTCATACATGAGTTGTCCCAAAAAATTCATGGAAACATCGCTTCCTCCTATCGAATGTTCTCATAATGATTTAACTGATACACCTCTGTCTCTCGAAGAATATGAGCATGTGCAAAGAGTGTTCTCGACATTCAAGCTGAAATCGCTCGGTGGATATCACGATTTCTATTCATGTTTGGACATGATGCTATTAGCGGAAGTTTTTGAATCTATGAGGTCTATGCTTTTTAGCTCATACGGCCTTGATGTCACTCATTTTGTTTCCCTCGCGCACTTTACCTGGAATTGTATGTTGAAACACACTAAAGTTGAACAAGAGTTGATTACTCATCCTGACATGCATCTCATGTTTGAGACTGGGATGAGGGGCGGGGTGTCATTCATCGGTAAACGTTATTGTGAGGCGAATAACAAACATCTACCCGAGACATACGACCCCTCAAAACCGAGTAATTATCTCCTTTATATTGATGCAAACAGTTTATACTCGGAAGCTATGAGCCAAAACTTACCTGTTGGAAATTTCAAATTCCTCACAGAGGAAGAAATTTCCAAGCTTGATTTCGCGAATTTGGACAGCAATTTGGAAACTGGATATATAATAGAATGTGATCTCAAGTACCCAAAAGAGTTACATGATAAGCATGCCAGCTTCCCACTCACACCTCTCCACCAAACACCTCCACATGAATTGCTGTCAAACTATCAAACAAATGAGAACGGTCAAACTGTAACCAAAAAGCTCATGAACACACTTTTTGACCATGAAAAGTACATTGTTCACTACCTCAATTTAAAGCTCTACCTTCAGCTCGGTTTGCAATTATCAAAAGTATAACGCGTCATTAGCTTTTCCCAATCACCCTGGCTGAAAAGCTACATCGACTTCAATATCCGGAATAGGCAGAACGCGAAAAATAAATTTGAAATATCCTTCTTTAAGGCCTGTAGTAATTTGATTTTTGGTAAGACTATTCAATCTGTTCGCAAGCATATCAATGTTAAAATTATCACAGATGAAAAACGGTTAGATAAGTACATTTCAAATCCGTTATGCAAACGCTGGCAAATAATTAGTTCGAACGTGATCGCGGTTTTCTCTCGTAAGTTGGAACTAAAAATGAACAAGCCTATCTATTCCGGGTTTTCCATACTGGAGTTGAGTAAATTCCATATGTACAATTTTTTCTATTGTAAATTACAAAAAATTATACCGTGGGATCGCATAGAACTCTGTATGACCGATACCGAAAGTTTTCTTTTAAATGTAAAAGTGGAAGACGTGTATCAGTTGATTAAAGAAAATTTGAACCTTTTCGACACTAGTAATTACCCTCCTTACCACCCATGCTTTTCCATGGAGAGAAATAAAGTTGTAGGAAAGTTCAAGGATGAGACAGCCTCAAAACCCGTCCATAAATTTGTAGGGCTTCGATCAAAACTTTACTCATATTTAGTATGTAACGAGAATGAAGAACCTGTAAATAAATGTGTAGCAAAGGGTGTACAGACTGGAGTGAAATGTAGAAAACTGAATTTTAATTTATATAAGAAATCCTTGATTGAACATAGTGAACACATTGAAAAATTTAATATGATGAGGTCCTATAATCACACCATGTATCAGATTGAATGTACAAAAATCTGTTTGAGTCCTTATGACGATAAGAGATATATTGCTGAGAACGGTGTGGGCACTCTACCTTTTGGACATTATAGAGTGCCAACAACGCTCTGAACTGATTGCTCAGTATGTCCTGCGACGTTCATCCATCACCACTAATTTTGATTTCATGTTGTAAATATGAATATTATTAGATCTAATATAGCGTTACAACTTCATAGCGTACCACGCATTAACTATCCCACTTGCAAATATGAGTTGAAAAGTGAAAAAGACTTGCTTCAAGCCGATCTCATTGAGATGAGCAGTTTATCATGTTTTAATAAAGGTTATAGGTATATTTTAGCTGTTATTAATTTTTTTTCAAAATTCGCATATTGTGTACCATTAAAAGACAAGTCAAGTCAATCTGTATTTGATGCACTTGAACCAATTATTTCTAAAAATAAGGGAGTTAAGTTGTTTCAATCAGATCAGGGAACAGAATTCTTTAATTCAAAAGTTAAAGCGCTATTAGATAGATACAGTATTAAACATTACCATGTTTTTAGCGATAAGAAAGCTTCCATAGTTGAAAGGTTAAATAGAACAATTAAGGCAAAAATTTATAGATATTTAACTGAACTTGGAACCAAAAACTGGATATCACAACTAGACAGTTTGGTTTGTGATTATAATTCAACAATGCACACTTCAATTAGAATGAAACCTAAAGATGTGAGGAAAAAAGATCGTAATCATGTTTTGATGTCTTTGAATTCTGCATTCAATAGACAATATAAATTGAAAAATTCAAAACCAAAATTTAAGCTAGGAGATGTTGTACGAATCTCAAAGAAAAGGGTTTTTTTCGATAAATCTTATAACATAAATTGGAGTGCAGAGTATTTTGTGATTCATTCTATATTTCCTTCTCAAATCATAACCTACAGCTTGCAAGATCTAAACGGAGAAGTAATTAGTGGTAGGTTTTACGGAAAAGAAATTAAAAAAACACAATTAAACGAATTGGAGAGACAAGTATATCTGATTGAAAAAATATTAAAGCGAGACAAAAAAGGATTGCTTGTTGAGTGGATTGGATTTTCAACACCTAGTTATATCAGTAGAAGTCAACTATTAGATGAAAAATAATCTATTGTAATATCATATTGTAATAAATTCCATTCAGTGTAATATCACATTGTAATACATTCCATTCACTGTAAATATGGCGAAGATTTGGTGTAAATATAATACATCTTTATCAAAAATGCTTCTCAGTTTCATTTCAATCTGAAGTTCCATTTTCATAATTTGCTTTCGCTAAGGCTTAGATAAGGAGGAGCAACAGATGCATTCTCGTAAAGAGGGTGCGGGAGAGAGAGGGAATGATATATTGAAGTGAGAAACTCCTATCAGTGCATTGCTGTGAAAGGGGAGAGTGACAGTGAGCACATGTTGACTGCATTCCAATGTCATAAGCCATACACACTCACACACCCATATGGTGAGTGAGACAGGGCTCCTTTGATAACTTATGAAAAATGATTAGTTCCTTATCAGATCACATGCTGTACATGTGTCTAACATGAGTAATATCCCGATAGTCAAATTCAACAATGTTATAAGACAGAAAGAAATGCCAACATGGTGTAAAAATGGTAAGTTGTTACCTCATAATGCAAGGATCCTTATAATAGGCTCTTCAGGCTGTGGCAAGTCCAATTTGCTATTTTTTTTTAATTTTTTCAAAGAATGTGTTGAGATTTAAAACTATATACTTGCATACTAGAAGCGAGTATCAAGATAAGTACTTGTTTTTGAGAAAAGTCTTTTCAAAAATGAAGGATATTGAATTTCATATAAACAACAATTCTGAATCTATACCTCATCCAAACAAAATATCAGAATATTCTTTAGTTATATTTGATGATTTACAACTCAATCATGTACCTCAAATAAGAGAATATTTTAATATGGGCCGACATCGTAATATTGACACGGCATATTTAATTCAGAGTTATGGAGCTACACAGAAACATTTCACTAGGGACAATGCAAATATGATTATAATCTTCAAGATAGATTTATTGAGTCTCAAATTAATTCACAGAGATCATGTTGGAGGAGATATTTCTTATAAAGATTTCAGTAAACTTTGTCATAAAGTTTGGAATTGTAAACCTCATAATTTTGTAACTATTATGACCGAGTGCGGAATTAATAGCGGCAAGTACCAAGATTCGATCGATGCGTTTCTTACTGTTCAGTAGAGATTAATTCTTTGTACAATCATGTTGTCTAAAACATGCAGCAGAAAACTGAATAGAAAGAACATTGGTTTAATCGATAAGATTAAGGAATTGAGAAAAGTAATCAGCAACAAGCATAAAAGCTTAGTTAATTTTGAAAAACGATCGGAGGAATACAATGGGAAACGATCTCACCGTTGATAGAGCCCATAATTGAACTGGACAAAACAAATCTAGTTTTCACTCCAATCATGGTGTAAAACCAAAAAAGGAAGAAGTGAAAGAGGAAGAAGAGAGCATGGAGATTGATGATGAGGAGTCGAGTTATGATAAAAGCTATGGGAGTTCAACAGGCAATCTTTTAAGCTCAACTAAGTTTGAAAACAGTTTACTTGGTTCTAGTAAAAACGATGAACTGTTGAGTCAATATCTAAAAACGTTTCATGCAGAAAAATTGAATAATTCAATTAGTTATCGAATTTCATACAATTCTAAAGATGATGTGTATTATATTGGAAATCACCAAGTAATATTCGATAACGGTTATATAGATATTAATAATGAAAGATTTTGTTTAACACATGGTCTACTTGAGTTATTATTCAGTTCAAGACCAAATTCAAATCTTTATAATCAGAGAGATCTGGATAAGTATAAAAAAATCTTAACACTTACAGCCATACATTTAGATCGAAGAGGCTATGTTAAACGAAATCAGGGAATTGAATCACAAATGATTCAGAAGTTATTTCCCAGTAAAAAAATTAGTAGAAAGAAGGGGTGGGGTTTATTGAAATTTGCAAAAAATAATTCTCATGATAGAATTTATCAATACTTTGATAATTTTGACGAATTAGTGGAAAGATTAAATTTACTCTATTCCTCAAAAGCTTCTGGCAACACTGGACATGATGTTGAGATTGCCTCTATAATTGAAGAGCTAAAAGAAGCAAAACTGATTGTTTAGTGCTACGATGACTCTGCATTGATTCGGTCGGATTGATACACCTACTAACGCTAATCTTATGTGCGATATTGACTCGATAACACAGAAAATAATCGAATCGATAAATCAACAAGGAATCAGCGAAGCTGTGAAATTTTATTTAGATCCACAAATAACCAAACTCGTTTCGGAAAATACTAAGAATATCGGTGTGAGCATAATTGAAAGAGAACATATTCTAAGTTCATTACAAAATTTTAGCGCCAATATTGATAAAGCTATTGCAGAGAGAACTCTAACTTTAGAATCTGCTCTAGGAGAAGTGAAAACTTTAACAGACAGCTTTTCATCCCAGTTGGACAGTATTAACAACGATAAAGTTGATAAAGGTTATTTAGATGAGAAATTAAAAGCCATATCAGATAAAATTAAGAACTTGGAGGTGCTGGACAGAAACTACCTCTATACTAAATTAAAACAGCTTAGTACAGAAATTTTTACTAAAGTAAATGAAACACACCCATCGCCAATTGATAAGCAATATTTAGAATCTACTTTGCAGAAATTGACTAGTTCTTCATTAACAAAGGAAGAGTTTGAAAAACGATTATCTGAAATGGCAAGTGCAATAGAAGCTAATATTATGGATGGTATTGAACAATTTATTACAAAAGATGCTATTGCTATTCTGATTTTATTAAGAAAAACGAGATGGAAGTCACTGTGAAAAGCGTTCGTGATGAAATAGCTGAGGCAATTAAAAATTCGGAAGAGGGCTCTGTTATGAGACTGCAATGTTTGGCTGCATTCATAGATTATCTTAATTTATTCATCTATAGGGTAGCTTACGATATCGTGTCCAGATATGCACGCGTGAGCTTTAATATGAATTGGATAGAAGCTAAGCAACATAACCTTTCAGAAAATCAGGTAGCCGAAATTATCACTAACAAAATGGGTTTAGCACAGTATAAAGGGGTTGTATTGTCTCCGAAAAAATAAAATCTTGTGAAAGGATAACATTCGGCATATGAGAGAGAGAGAGAAATTTGAAGCATAGTGAACTTTAACGGTTTTCTTGCTAACACATGTCGCTTCAAGATGATGAATCAGGCTATACATTTTTTCATGTGTCTATGATTGAATGTAACGGTTTTTTCGATGTAGGAGTTATTATGAACTCGCTCTTATCTATAGAATTTGGGAGGGGGAAACATCCACCTCACAGGGAGCAGCATAGCGCACGTGTCATTTGTCTGGAGAAACATTCAACAAGGGGGAGTGTAGCACGTGCGCGCGCGCGCGCTTGCGTCACTTCAGTCTAAACACCTGAGCCGACAAGTTCACAACATGATGTCTAACTATTTTGATTGGAGTAGTTTCAATGAGTTCTCTGTAGAAGCAAATCCACTAGCCAATTGGGGTTTTGAATTTTATCTTTATGATTGGTTCGTAGTAACAAAGGTAACATTTATCGATAATGGTGAAATTCACCTTAAAATTATCGATATTGATAGTGAAGGTGACTTTAAACACACTATTAAGTTGCCGAAAGAATATTCAGTGGTTTTGAAAGAGGATAACATCAGAAGTTTTAATTCTCGTTCATGGGAATTGAATGTGAGTGGGAATCGTATCTTCTTAAGACAGTTTCATGGTAACTATAGGCGTTGAGTATTATTTCCCCCCGAGCGAAATAGGTCTGAGAATATGTAAGTATTTTTAGATATGCTAGCTTATTCCAATTATACTTACATATTGTCAGAGAAAACACTTTAACAATAATGACTGGGATGTTTGTACAGCAAAAGAGTTCAATTTTTACACATTCATAATCAGTTTGATTGAACTCTTGACTGTCAGTTGGAAACCAAGCATAATATGGATATTATAGAACTTAGATTATTGTAGAGATAAGGATTCACTTTAATCTGACAGTATAGCAATAGATTATTAAGCAATAGATGTAGAGAGAGTCATTGACCTCTCTGTAGAGATATGGATTCACTCTAATCTGTCAGTATAGCATTAGATGTAGAGAGAGAGAGAGAGAGAGAGAGAGAGAGAGAGAGAGAGAGAGAGAGAGAGAGAGAGAGAGAGAGAGAGGGAATTTCTTAATTCACTTTAATCTGTCAGTATAGAAAATAGATGTAGAGAGTGATAGGGAATTTCTCAATTCACTTTAATCTGTCAGTATAACATTAGATGTAGAGTGATAGGGAATTCCTCAATTCACTTTAATCTGTCAGTATAGATGTAGAGAGGGAATTTTTCCCCTCAAAGGGAAATTATTTTTTCTCTCAATTTCTTCATCCCCCTCATCTATACTGGGCGAGGGGAAGGGAAAATCTATTTGAGAGAGAGAGATATCTCTTTCTCTCTTTTCATCCCCCACATCTCCACTGGGCAAGGGGAAGGGGAAATCTATTTTTAGAAAGAGTGAGAGAGAGATATATATCTTTCTCTCTATTCATCCCCCTCATCACCACTGGGCAAGGGGAAGGGGAAATTTATTTTTAGAAAGAGTGAGAGAGAGATATATCTTTCTCTCTTTTCATCCCCCTCATCTTCACTGGGCAAGGGTAGGGGAAATCTATTTTTAGAACACCCCCCACCCTGTGGTGGGAAGGGGAGGTGGGATGGACGAGGGGGGAGAGGGGGGAGGGGATTTCGAGCAAAAAAGCCCGTCTAAAGTATCAAGTTATACCTACTGATTTTCCTGAATTTTTCAAAAAACCTTCAGAAATATTCTTTTTTTGAAAGTATCTCCAAAACCAGAAATCATAGAATCCTGCAAGACCAATCAATTTATTGGAAATTTTATTTTCTTTGAAGGGGATTTTTTTCACTCGAAAACACGAGGTTTCCGAAATAATATCTGAAGCTTTCAGATAGAATTCAGCGCATCAAAATACGAGAAAAATTCTGTTGGGGCTGTTTCCTGAAGAAGAAACATATGACTGGATTAATATTAGTTGCATCTAACAAGTTATTTTCATAGAGCATGATCTTATGAACTTATATCATTGTGCGGAATCTCAATGGAATTGATGATGATAATTGAAGCTAAAACTTGGGTGTTTTTCAAAATACAAAAAGCATTATTGTCAGGTGCACCTGGAAATCTATATGAGATAGACTGAGCGCTCTATCTGGTCCCAGATTGTAGATCAAAAATTACACCAAGAGGGATTTTGAATAATACACTTAAATGGTTAAATCGGAAGATATTGTTAATCGAAAACTAAAATTCATCAACTTGGATTTTTTCTTAAAATATCACTCATTTTTGAAAAATTTTTACTCAGTACTAATTAGAAATACAGAGTTCGGAATGATCCCATTCTATTGAGAATTTCATAATCTTAAATAAAGGCAGGAACGCATTTTTTTGTCCGATTACAGTATTTGGCGCAAATAGCTGAAAACTGGAAAATAAACGAAAATATGAGGTGTTTGGACCATTCTGTATCTAGCATAAGAAAATTTTGCATGAAAAATTGGTTCTGGACTTCTCTTATGTATCCAAAGAATATATTATAAGAAATCAGAACCACAATATGAATTGCAAGCACACCTTTTTTCATGTTTATATTATTGACTGAACTAATTATGGTATTGTCGAATCCAGTCCTTATCACAACTGAAACTCTCATTGTTACATTGCTCTTCCAACTGGCAGCCTATTTCCTTTGAGAAATAATAATAATAATAGAAAATAATAAAAAACTGAGTTGGAAAACTTATATCAAAAAAGTCAAGGTCAAATTTTAAAGATAATAAGGAAATCGGAGATGAACTGCTGCTACTCCAAGATGAAACGAAATTAGTAGTGTTGTACTTGCTGAAATTGGTCTGCTCGTTTGATCAAGACATTGGATCGTTCTTCATTATCCTGATAATTGCCATTGCTTCATAAATGAGATGTGCAACTTTCTATCCTCGTCAATTACATGCACAAATTCAACATTTCCTTCAGATTTGAACATATGGATGACCCTAATATTGACCTTATATTGGATGACCCTAATATTGTATATCTTTTCATTCTCACTCATCTTTTCTATTTGTTTTCGTTTGTTTCTTAGTATTTCTGTACTAGGCACTTTGTATTATTACTGTAAACAATTTTATGGCTGAATTATTTGGGAGACTGAAAGCGTGTCTTGTCTCGACCAATGACAGAGCTCAACCTTGAGTGGGCAACTAAATGCCAATCATATGACAAGAGAGAATACATCTGTGACTATATTCTACCACTAGACGTTTATTGCCTAAGCTTCAAGTTTGCTGAAGATTGTTAATGGTGTAACAACCGAAATTAGTACCTCAAATGGTTTTTGTTGTTGATCCGTGAGGTTTCTAGTTTAAATGTTATTACATAATTGATATATATCTTTCAGTTTATACATAGGAAATATTTAACATAACTTTTTTAACTCTTATCAGACTTCATTTTCATGTTACGCCTCCCAATTTATGAGTAGTCTCACAAGCCAGATTTTGAAAACATTATACAGTATTTGAGAATAGTGTTATTATTGGCAACTTTATGAGTTATAGATAGTCTGTTTTTCGATGAGTAAAATAACATAAGGATATTATTTTGGTGAAAAGTGAAAAGTAGCATGTAAGATTTAAGATGCATGAAGGACCTGTTCATCAATATTAACGATATTGGTTTTGTAGAATAAAGCAACCATTCATTCACTGTTCTCATTGGTTTATTTATTCAATATCCTTGACTTGAAACACAGATGTACTATTATAAGAGCCTATACTATTCGGAAGTTTCAAATACTGTTACCCTCATTATTGAAGTAGTCAACCCCCCACTGAAATGGGGGTTTTTATACAGTAGTGGTGGTTCCTAGTAGTAATATATGGTGTAGGCCACAAATATTGATGAAAGCTATCCAATGAGGTAGCTTGGAGAGGGTATTAACGAGAAATCGAGGACATACTCACTCAATTGAGTAATAGAATGAGTTCATGGGTGCGGTGTGATGATTGATCGAACCATCACACATCCATGCCTACCGGCAGGATTCGAACTCCTTGCTCGCAAACTGAAAATTGGAATTGATGTTATGAACAGTATTTTCAATTATGGAAAGGTACATCAATGAAAATAATTGAATAACACGATAAAAAAAATCCCAAATTGAGATGATAATAAATCCACAATAATGACAACAGCTCTACTGATTATACATAAATTTTAATTGAAAATTGTTGTTGATATACATAAATTTTTTAGGCTGTGGAGGACAAATAATTCCGTTCAGAGGGATTTCAAATGTGAATTTAAAATGGTGACAATCAACATATATTGTTAATTAAAAACTTAAATTTAAATTTACCGAAAATTGAACTTATTTTTGAAAATTGTAACTCAGTGCTCATTGAAGATGAAGAGCTCCTAAATATTTTTTTTTCAACATGTATGCTGAGGAAGGTGTGAATGATTTTTTGTCCAATGAAAGGATTTGGCATACATAGCTCAAAACTGAAAATGAACTGGAATTTCTAGGTTTTGTAGGCACTGTGTATCTCAAGAAAATTTTGCGTGAAGGAATTGGTTCTAAACTGCAAACAACAAATTAAAAAATCAGAACCACATACATTTTGCAAGCATCAATGTATATTGTCTCTGGGCTAGTTGGAGATTGTTTGATTCTTTTCTAAAATAGCACTACCTTCCCAATCCCCAACTCTTTCCACACATCCAGACACTATTAAATTCATTTTTGGTGGATTTGAATTGAGAGTTTGAGACCATACAACATGCGAGCAGAAAATCCGCAAATGGAAATGTAAGCCGATTATAGACCGCATTGTCCCAACTATGGTGGAATTCACGCTGGATTTTTGCATTAATTCAACCGAATTATGATTGACCACATTGTAGTAGCTACAGTATACGAAACTGTACTCAGTTTTATTGTTTGTCGATGGGCGCTCATGGTTTGATGCTTCTAAACAGCATTATTTTGTTCTCTTTCTAAACCAATGATGGGTGAATATGCGGAAACCGCATTCGAAAATGACGCAGAAAATATGAAAAGATCTTTCATATTGTATCAAGCCATTGTAGTATTATAGATGGAAGTCGGTTGGATTGTAGTACTAAGTGCTGTTTCGTCCATTCTGAATTTAAGCCTTGAAATTGAAAAGCTACAAAGATACAAAGCCCAATAGATTACTGAGCGTTTGAAGGATTACTACTTTACTGTTCACAATTGACAGAATTGTTATATCTGTTACTTCAGATTGACAGCCTGGGATGCAATTTATTCCATTTCACATACTGTACTCATTTCAAGTGCAGCAAGACGTAAGAATGATAATGATAATTATTCAGTTTTAGATTGATTGGAAGTACAGTGGAGGCTCGATTGCACCAATGTGCAATTTGAGGCTCGAAAATTGGTGTAGCATCCAGAAATAGTCCCAGCTATCTGATAGAATTTGATCAGTTACTTTTCAAGAAGTATATAGAAAAGTGCAACTTCTTGGCTGCATGCGATAGGAAAGGAGGGTACTGAAAATATTCTTTGCTTTGTTCATAGGCAATTGACAGCTGACCTGAATAGAATTGTCTACTGACAGACAAAAGCGAATCATTGTTCTTTTTTATTAGAAATTCTGTTTCATAGAGGAATAAATGGATATAAGATGAATTTTTGTATACTGTAATTAAATTTAACTGGTATGACACCTTATTTCTTCTTGTTGGGGATTCAAGATACAATATTTTCATTTATCAATCAACATTCTTCCACTTAATTTATTTTCCAAAGTTTGTTCGTTCTATTATGTATAATTTATAAGTCCATTTCACATGTTCTATTATTTTCAATTGTGCATAATCAATATTTCAATTTATTATTACAATATATTACTTCCCATTAACATTATATAATTGTTATAGATGAAATAACTCAATAATATTACTCTCAAATAATCGTTTCAATAAGTACCTATTATTATTATTTGTACTGAGCAACATTTCAATGTAATACCATAGAGTAAAGAAAACTAGATCATTCCTGTAATCTCTGGTAAAACATAAATATCGGGGCATCGAGCTTCGCTCATTATTTATTTATTGACTTTTGATAAACCAAACACAATTCTTTAAAATGATTGGGGAAGTACTGACAGGCACTGACAGCCCAAAACTGTTTTTCTCCCGAATTTTGATTTATACACTATAAATAGTCCAGAAAGTAGGTTATGTTCCATACACTTGAATTCAGGTTCAATTTTCTGTTCAAACATTTGAAAACAAAAAATTTATAATTTAGATTATATACAAACAAAATTGAATAAAAAAATAACACTCACTAATCACTTGAAATTGTCAAATAATGATCAACTTTAAAAATTATGATATACTCTAGTTTAGGAGGATTATCATGTCATGTCAATAAATCAGATTATGTTGATCTAATCGATTAAAAATTGTCTAGCTGGATAAAATTTCTCGCTGATTGATTATGATTACACAGCTGGAAATAATTCTGTCTCTCTCCCACACAGGCACATGCATCTTCTGTTAAAGAGAGACGACGAAATTATCATCTGTTTTCCAAGGATGAATTATCCTTTTAATGTCGTTCAGCGAGTTTTCCAAAGAATGAGACCTAGTGCAATCGAATCTTTATATCATAAACCTACTATGTTCCAAATTTTGTGAAAATCGTTAGAGCAGTTTTCGAGATCCGTAAAACATACATAACCAGATTTAAAAATAGCCAGTTATAAAAATAACCAGATATAAAAATAACTAGATATATACAGAAATTGCTTGCTTAATATAATAGGATAATAAATACGGTTAGAATTTCCATACTTAGTTATACCATAGAGAAACAATAGCGTAATTAATAGCGTAAACTTATGCTATCGTTTCTCTATGGTTATACTTAGTTTTATCTGTGCTAAGTTTCATAAATGAGTACTACAGTATCTACTATTGTTGTATTTTATTTGTTTTCCTGTGAAACAAAAACATACTCTATCCTATTCCAATTATATGATCGAAATTCAACCACCATTTCGAATAACCCTTTGTCATTGATCAACGAATATTCTCAAGCTCCAGCCAAATCATATTTATACAAAGTTTTTATATTATTCTCATCAGTTTTCGTTCTCAAATTCATTCAAATCTTTCAATTGTTGCAATCCAGACTCACCCTTGCTCACAGGTGATGGCCTATGTGAGAGTATTTTCTCAATACAGTACGTAAACATTACGTACATATCTACTTGTTAGCTCGTATGTATAGCTTTACAATAACAATGTATTCTAGAGTAATAAGAAATAACTTATTTTCAGTCACTATTCTGACCTATTTACAACACATTGTAACTATTTTAAGTAAGTATTGAGAGATTTCAGTTAACTATTATGGTTGAGAGAATAAAATTTTGATATCATTTGATTTGATCAAGGGACCACTCAAAGATGAACTATTACAAGGTAGGTACTAAATCGGGGTTTACTATTTCGAGATTTAATGTTGAAAATATGTGCTATATCAGGGTCCAGAAAAACCTCTGCATAGCTCATATTTCAAAGTATCACCTTAATTTACGGTAGTACACTAACTATTTATTTATTTATTTGAGAATTTACATATTTGAGGGCACCAGGAACTGAATCCCATTATTGCCCTCATAACACACATTGAGCATACAATTTGAAAAAACAATACATTAAAATGAAAATAAAATAACTTAACTAATATACTATTGAGTTTTAGAAAAAAAATAGAAAACCTTGCAAATATGAAACTTATAGTATAGCAGATAAAAGAAGAAGAACTAAGTATGTAACTAATACTGAAGAATTCAAGAAGAAAAGAAAAGAGAATTATGGAAACATTGCAAATATGAAACTTATAGATAAAAACACTAATATATTATGTAATACATAGGAAAAAAAAGAAAAAATGAATAAAAAAGACAAAACTCTACAAACATAAATCTTATTCAAGTCCCGCCTGAACACACTGTCTGAATAAAAAAAAATCTAATGCATTATTAAGCCTATTGTATAATGGAAGAGACCTAAACAGGGGAGCACTGTAACCACTGACCGTTATACATCTGATAATATCAAAGGTGGGATGATCTCTGGAATTGAATGCAGGAACATGGAACCTGATCAATGAGAGCAGCGAAGGAGAAGAAAATCGACCCCTCAACAGACCATGCACGAAAATCAATGAGTCTCTCTCCCGTTGTAATCTCAATGATACAAAGTGAAAGGTACCTCTCAAACGGTCTGTAGGAAAACTAAAAGGACAGGATTGGCCGAAGCGCTTGTAATAGAGAAACCTCAAAAACTTATTCTGAACTACCTCAAGACCATGAGTACACAAATTAGTATAAGGGTTCCAAATCACAGAGCAATATTCCAACACACTCCGGACCAATGACACATAAACAGTACATATTGCATCAAGGTTATTGAAGTTAGCTGTATTCCTCATAACAAAACCTAGCATTTTATTGGCTCTAGTTATGCTATAGTCTATGTGCACTGTGAACCTGAGACAGCTATCAAAGATTACACCCAAATCCTTACATGTATTGACTCTTTCCAGATTCATACCATGTACTTCATAAGAAAAGTTCACCTTCAAAGTTTTTCTAGAGAATGAGATACACTTACACTTCCTAACATTCAAGTCAAGTCCATTGATAGATGACCATCTAGCCAATCTGTCAAGATCTTGCTGCAACAAATTACAATCATTGGAGTTAGTATTCTCCATGTAGAGCTTTACATCATCAGCAAAGATCAAACATTTTGCTTTCTTTAACTGGAGAAGCAGTTCATTGATCAATAGAAGGAATAAAAGAGGACTGAGTACACTCCCCTGTGGAACTCCTGAAGTGCTGAAAAAGGGAGTTGATCTAAAACACCTGACCATAACATAATTGGTACGATGAAACAAGTAACTTCTGAAAAGATTCACAAGTTGCACACAAAAACCCAAATCATCAAGTCTCCTCAACAGTGCTCCCTGATCAACACGATCAAATGCTCTTGCATAGTCTGTGTAAATGACATCAACCTCACCTCCAGAATCCATTACCCTCGAAACATCCATAGTGAACTCCATCAAATTGGTGACCACAGACCTTCCAGGGAGAAACCCATGTTGACAGTCAGATATCAGAGGATGGGAGTAACACAAAATCTCACCATACAAAACACGCTCAAAAACCTTTGCGAAGACTGACAGCAGGGAGATTGGATGATAGTTATCAATTAGATCCTTTCTGCCAGACTTGAAAATGGGTATTACCTTGGAAATCTTCCACCTTGAAGGAAATAAACCTTTTGCCAAAGATAAATCGAAAATATATTTCAATGAGTCTACCAACACATCTCTGCAACCTTTCACTATGAATGCAGGAACCTCATCCTCACCAGGAGTAGTGAGTGGCTTCATTCTATTAATTGTCCTCATTATGCTCTCAACAGAAACTGATGAAATAGCTAATGAACTGTAAGCCAAATCCCTTCTAATTCCATTTTCCTCACTAATATGATTCAAGTTATCACTAAAGGTGCAAGTAATTGGAGTATAAATCAACTTGAAGTACTCAGCAAAACCATCCGGCAATTCAGATCCCACAAAGGCCCTATCACCAAGCTCCATTCTCTGACAGATCCCCTCAGCCTCACGCTTACCATTCACAAACTTCCAGAACTCCTTCGACTCACCCTTGATATTTCTCTGCACCCTAGTCATATACTCATCATGAGAACGGGATATAAGATTCTTCAGGTCTCTTCTAATATCACTGAACCGATTTCTATGATAGGCCGAAAAATTTTTCTTCTGTGTGAGTTTGTTTTTCCTCTTAATCATCTCTATGATATTCCGATTAAACCAAGGAGGATACTTTGAGTTAATTGCATTGACACGTTTTTTTGGGATGGTGAGATCAAAACATGAATATATGATTGAATAAAAAAGATCTACCGCTGAATCAACATCTTTAATACTATAAAGAACCTGCCAATTATAATCTCTAAGGATATTGTAAAGAGAAAGATAGTCCGCTCTCCTGAAATCATACTTCAACTCCCCATCAGATTGATGCTGATGACTCCCCCGACTCAACTGGACACCCGTCAGCAATTCCATGCTCAGAGCTGGGTGATTTTCAACATCTTCATGGACCAAAGGGTCCATGTTTACATGTTTGAGCCCTTCAATCTGCATACTAGACATTACCAAATCAAGTGTACGGCCATTGGCATTTTTAACATTATTATAAGATTGAAGATCAAAAAATCCTGAGAAATTGTTTAACTTTTTTGCACACATAGTACCATTCATTAAATCAAAATCCTTGTCAGTTATTTCAGGTAAGTTGAAATCACCAGCTATGAACAATTTATCTTTAATTATATGAGAGTATGATGCGATGTGATCAAAATATGTGTTGTGGCCATTCTAGAATTGAGCGTGTTGATGTAGCGCTGTTCCGTGCGGTGCTGCCTCCTGGCGGTGAATTGTCGAAAACTATCGTCAGCCCAGGCTTTCTTGTCAGTCAGGAGAAAAACGGACTGAGTCAAGAGTGTACAAAGCCAGACCGTACCGGCTCACTTTATTTGTTATTTGTTATTTGTCTGGCCGGACATTATATGTCAATAATTGATTGAAGTGTTTAATGAATGTCGTGAATATGTGGGAGAAGAAGGAGCAGTGAAATTAATATTGCCAAGCAGCTTGTCATCATCGCCAGGCCACAGTATCAGAGTATCAGAAAGGTATTTCCTTTCCCAAAGGTATTTATCCTTCTCATTTCTATATTCCATCCTGTATTTTGATTCCAATACCTTATAATTGATAATTTTGCACATATAAGAATTACGACTGGTGAGTCTATTATCTATACTAATTTAAGAATTTCCATAGCTTTGTTCACAGTAAATATTTCTTTTAATTCCAGCTTGGCAAGTATTTTCATTGAATACAATAATAATTTAGATACAGTCCTCTCACTCTACAAAACATTTTTGGTCCTAACGAGCCTAATTATCATTGAATCAGTGAATTTATTGAATTTGAAACTTGCTTTTTCCATTTATTATTTGTATTTAGATGTTGGAATCTCTATTTCAATACACAAGTTTTTTGTAATTGTCGGTACACGCTCAAAACAGGTTCAGGCTCAAGTTCGAATTGAATGACCTCATTATCTTCTCATCTCTGTCGAGCGTTCGACTTTATCAATCGATTATCAGCAAATGAACGATGAATATTATTCTAGTTATTGTTTTATAGCTTTGTACTTGAATGAGTCTGATTTTCACTCGACTGATTGGAAGTAAAGAAACATCGAATTGGATGTTCTTTTATTGTTCCTATTTTGCCTTTCGTTCTTTGTCATTGTGTATTTTTGTCATTTTGTATAGTATTTGTTTTTTATGTCATTTTGTTGGTTAATATGACAGACAAGGTAGAAAAGACGTTGAAAGTCTTGCAAGCAAGAAAACAACATTTATTCTTACGAATTCAGTGTTTGTATGACTTATCAAAAGGCATTGAGGATAAAAAGGTTGCCGATCAATTCATAATCTTAGGAGAGAATCTTCCAAAGACATTGGAGGAATTCAAAAGTTGTGTCTTAAGAATTCAAGAGTTGGAAATTGAGTTGAAAGAGGATTATGTTCCTGAATTCACAGATGCTCATCTCGATTTAGTGGCTTTCATTAAACAGGCAATGAAAAAATTAAATCAATCAGCTGAAACTGAAGTTGTATCAAATCCCACAGTTTCAGCAGTTACTCAATCAAATCCTGATCTTGATTTGCCGTGTATAGAATTGCCGACTTTCGACGGGAACCAATTGAAATGGGCCAGTTTCTATGAGTTGTTCAAGGTTTTAGTCCATGATAACGAATCTTTGACCAATCAACAGCGGATACAGTACTTATTCTCACAATTAAGTGGTGAAGCAGCTAATCTTATTCAGCATGTATCGCCCATTGGGGCCAATTACCGAAATATATGGACGTCATTGGTTACTCGTTATCAGGACACGAGATCTCAGACCGTAGTCTATTTGAAACAGATTTTTGAATTCGAGGCTCTTAAAGTCGAAAGTAGGTGTGGTCTGACTGCAATTCGTGATCAATTTTGTGCGCCAATCTCGGCTTTGAAACGTTCGCGGGGAGTCAATCTTACAGATATTATTTTCTTGTATTGTGCATTGAAGCTGTTAGATCCTGTAACAAGGCATGCATTTGAGGCAGCAGTAAGAGATGAAGATGTTCCATCTTATGATGACTTGGTCTCTTCCATACAAAAACAGGTTGAATCTTTGCCGTTTGATGATAATAGATTGTTGAATTTGTCAAGTAATTCCATTGTAAAAAAGACTCAGTCTGCTTCCAAAAATTTCAAAACTCACTAGTAGAGGGATTCTGACAGTTCAGACGGGTTTTTTTGCTCGAAATCCCCCTCCCCCCTTTCACCCCTCTCCCATCCCATCTTCCCCCGCCCTCTCCCCTCCCCCCACAGGGTGGGGGGTGTTCTAAAAAAAGATTTTCACTGTTCTAAAAATAGATTTACCCTTCCCCTTGTCCAGTGGAGATGATGAGGATGAAGAGAGAGAGAAGGAGATATCTCTCTCTCACTCTCTCTCAAAATAGATTTACCCTTCCCCTGCTCCAGTATAGATGAGGGGAATGAAGAAAGTGAGGGAAAAAATAATTTCCCTTTGAGGGGAAAAATTCCCTCTCTACATCTATACTGACAGATTGAAGTAAATTGAGAAATTCCCTATCACTCTACATCTATACTGACAGATTGAAGTGAATTGAGAAATTCCCTATCACTCTACATCTATACTGACAGATTAAAGTGAATTGAGAAATTCCCTATCACTCTACATCTATACTGCCAGATTAAAGTGAATTGAGAAATTCCCTATCTCTCTCTACATCTAATGCTACTCTCTCTCTCTCTCTCTCTCTCTCTCTCTCTCTCTACATCTAATGCTATACTGACAGATAAAAGTGAATTGAAAAATTCCCTCTCTCTACATCTATTGCTATACTGTCAGATTAAAGTGAATTGAGAAATTCCCTATCTCTCTCTACATCTACACCTATTGCTATACTGACATATTGAAGTGAATTGAGAAATTCCCTATCACTCTACATCTAATGCTATACTGACAGATTAAAGTGAATCCTCATCTCTACAATAATCTAAGTTCTATAATATCCATATTATGCTTGGTTTCCAACTGACAGTCAAGAGTTCAATCAAACTGTTTATGAATGTGTAAAAAATTGAGCTCTTTTGCTGTACAAACATCCCAGTTGTTATTGTTAAAGTGTTTTCTCAGACAATATGTAAGTATAATTGGAATGAGGTAGCATATCTAAAAATACTTACATATTCTCAGACCTATTTCACTCGGGGGCAGGCTATCTTAATACTCAAGCCCTATAGTTACCATGAAACTGTCTTAAGAAGATACGATTCCCGCTTGCATTCAATTCCCATGAACAAGAATTAAAACTTATGATGTTATCCTCATTCAAAACCACTGAATATTCTTTCGGCAACTTAATAGTGTGTTTAAAGTCACCTTCACTATCAATATCGATAATTTTAAGGTGAATCGGCAAATGTTACCTTTGTTACTACGAACCAATCATAAGGATAAAATTCAAAACCCCAATCGGCTATTGGATTTGCTTCTACAGAGAACTCATTGAAACTTCTCCAATCAAAATAGTTAGACATCATGTTGTGAACTTGTCGGCTCGGGTGTTTAGACTGAAGTGACGCATGTGCAGGCGCGCGCACGTGCTACACTCCCCCTTGTTGAATGTTTCTCCAGTGAAATGACACGTGTGCTACGCTGCTCTCTGTGGGGTGAATGTTTCCCCTTCCCAAATTCTATAGATAAGAGTGAGTTCATATAACTCCTGCATCAAAAAAACAGTTACATTCAATCATAGACACATGAAAAAATGTATAGACTGATTTATCATCTTGAAGCGGCATGTGTTAGCAAGAAAACCGTTAAAGTTCACTCTGCTTCAAATTTCTCTCTCTCTCTCATATGCCAAGTGTTATCCTTCCACAAGATTTTATGTTTTCGGAGACAATACAAACCCTTTGTACTGGGCTAAATCCATTTTGGTAGTGATAATCTCCGCAACCCGATTTTCTGAAAGGTTATGTTGCTTAGCTTCTATCCAATTCATATTAAAGCTGACGCGTGCGTATCCACTCACGATATCATAAGCTATCTTATGGATGAATAAATTAAGATAATCTATGAATGCAGCCGAACATTGCAGTCTCATAACAGAGCCCTCTTCCGAATTTTTAATTGCCTCAGCTATTTCATCACAAATGCTTTTCACAGCAACTTCCATCTCGTTTTTCTTAATAAAATCTCCTATATCATTTTTAGTTGCATACTTTTCTGCAATTTGATTAATCAGAATAGCAATAGCATCTTTTGTAATGAATTGTTCAATACCGTCCATAATATTAGCTTTTATTGCACTCGTCATTTCAGATAATCGTTTTTCAAACTCTTCCTTTGTTAATGAAGAACTAGTCAATTTCTGCAAAGTAGATTCTAAATATTGCTTATCAATTGACGATGGGTGTGTTTCATTTACTTTAGTAAAAATATTTGTACTAAGCTGTTTTAATTTAGTATTGAGGTAGTTTCTGTCCAACACCTCCAAATTCTTAATTTTATCTGATATGGCTTTTAATTTCTCATCTAAATAACCTTTATCAACTTTATCGCTGTTAATACTGTCCAACTGGGATGAAAAGCTGTCTGTTAAAGTTTTCACATCTCCTAGAGCAGATTCTGAAGTTAGAGTTCTCTCTGCAATAGCTTTATCAATATTGGCGCTAAAATTTTGTAATGAACTTAGAATATGTTCTCTTTCAATTATGCTCACACCAATATTCTTAGTATTTTCCAAAACGAGTTTGGTTATTTGTGAATCTAAATAAAATTTCACAGCTTCGCTGATTCCTTGTTGATTTGTTGATTCAATTATTTTCTGTGTTATCGAGTCAATATCGCATGTAAGATTAGCGTTAGTAGGTGTATCAATCCGACCGAATCGATGCAAAGTCATTGTAACACTAAACAATTAGTTTTGCTTCTTTAAGCTCTTCAATTATAGACACAATCTCAACATCATGTCCAGTGTTGCCAGAAGCTTTTGAGGAATAGAGTAAATTTAATCTTTCCACTAAATCGTCAAAATTATCAAAGTATTGATAAATTCTATCATGAGAATTATTTTTTGCAAATTTCAATAAACCCCACCCCTTCTTTCTAACAATTTTTTTACTGGGAAAAAACTTCTGAATCATTTGCGATTTGATTCCCTGATTTCGTTTAACATACCCTTTTCAATCTAAACATATGCCTGTAAGTGTTAAGATTTTTTTATACTTATCCAGATCTCTCTGATTATAAAGATTCAAATTCGGTCTTGAACTGAATAATAACTCAAGTAGACCATGTGTTAAACGAAATCTTTCATTATAAATATCTATATAACTGTTATCGAATATTATTTCCTGATTTCCACTATAATACACATCATCCTTAGAATTGTATGAAATTCCATAACTAATTGAATTATTCAATTTTTCTGCATGAAACGTTTTTAGGTATTATGACAGCAGCTCATCGTTTTTACTAGAATCAAGTAAACTGTTTTCAAATTTAGTTGAGCTTAAAAGATTGCCTGTTGAACTCCCATAGCTTTTATCATAACTTGACTCCTCATCATCAATCTCCATACTCTCTTCTTCCTCTTTTACTTCTTCCTTTTTTGGTTTTACACCATGATTAGAGTGAAAACTAGATTTGTTTTTTCCCAGTTCAATTATGGGCTCTATCAACGGTGAGAGCGTTTTCCCATTGTATTCCTCAGATCATTTTTCAAAATTAACTAAGCTTTTATGCTTGTCTCTGATTACTTTTCTCAATTTATTAATCTTATCGATTAAACCAACGTTCTTTCTATTCAGTTTTCTGCTGCGTGTTTTAGACAACATGACTGTACAAAGAATTAATCTCTACCAAACGGTAAGAAACGTATCGAGCGAATCTCGATACTTGCCACTATTAATTCCACACTCGGTCATAATAGTTACAAAATTATGAGGTTTACAATTCCAAACTTTATGACAAAGTTTACTGAAATCTTTATAAGAAATATCTCCTCCAACATGATCTCTGTGAATTAATTTGAGACTCAATAAATCTATCTTGAAGATTATAATCATATTTGCATTGTCCCTAGTGAAATGTTTCTGTGTAGCTCCATAACTCTGAATTAAATATGCCATGTCAATATTACAATGTCGGCCCATATTAAAATATTCTTTTATTTGAGGTACATGATTAAGTTGTAAATCGTCAAATATAACTAAAGAATATTCTGATATTTTGTTTGGATGTGGTATAGATTCAGAATTGTTGTTTATATGAAATTCAATATCCTTCATTTTTGAAAAGACTTTTCTCAAAAACAAGTACTTATCTTGATACTCGCTCTTCGTATGCAAGTATATAGTTTTAAATCTCAACCCATTCTTTGAAAAAATTAAATTAAATAGCAAATTGGTCTTGCCACAGCCTGAAGAGCCCATTATAAGGATCCTTGCATCATGAGGTAACAACTTACCATTTTTAAACCATGTTGGCATTTCTTTCTGTCTTATAACATTGTCGAAATTCACTATCGGGATATTACTCATGTTAGACACGTGTACAGCATGTGATCTGATAAGGAACTTATCACTTTTTGTAAGTTATCAAAGGAGGGTGTGTGTGTGCCGCTCACCACATGGGTGTCCGAGCGTGTATGGCTTATGACATTGGAATGCAGTCAACATGTGCTCACTGTCACTCTCCCCTTTCACAGCAATGCACTGATAGGAGTTTCTCACTTCAATATATCATTCCCTCTCTCTCCCGCACCCTCTTTACGAGAATGCATCTGTTGCTCCTCCTTATCTAAGCCTTAGCGAAAGCAAATTACGAAAATGAAACTTCAGATTGAAATGAAACTGAGAAGCATTTTTTGATAAAGACATATTATATTTACACCAAATCTTTGTCATATTTAAACTGAATGGAATGTATTACAATATGATATTACAATAGATTATTTTTCATCTAATAGTTGACTTCTACTAATATAACTAGGTGTTGAAAATCCAATCCACTTAACAAGCAATCCTTTTTTGTCTCGCTTTAATATTTTTTCAATCAGATATACTTGTCTCTCAGATTCGTCTAATTGTGTTTTTTTAATTTCTTCTCCGTAAAACCTACCACTAATTACTTCTCCGTTTAGATCTCGCAAGCTGTAGGTTACAGGTTGAGAAAGGAATATAGAATGAATCACAAAATACTCTGTGCTCCAATTTATGTTATAAGATTTATCGAAAAGAACCCTTTTCTTTGAGATTCGTACAACATCTCCTAGCTTAAATTTTGGTTTTGAATTTTTCAATTTATATCGCCTATTGAATGCAGAATTCAAAGACATTAAAACACGATTACAATCTCTTTTCCTCACATCTTTAGGTTTCATTCTAATTGAAGTGTGCATTGTTGCATCATAATCGCGAACCAAACTGTCCAGTTGCGATATCCAGTTTTTGGTTCCACGTTCAGTTAAATATCTATAAATTTTTGCTTTAATTGTTCTATTAAACCTTTCAACTATGGAAGCTTTCTCATCGCTAAAAACATGGTAATGTTTAATACTGTATCTATCTAACAGCGCTTTAACTTTTGAATTAAAGAATTCTGTTACCTGATCTGATTGAAACAACTTAACTCCCTTATTTTTAGAAATAATTGGTTCGAGTGCATCAAATACAGATTGACTTGACTTTTCTTTTAATGGTACACAATATGCGAATTTTTAAAAACAATTAATAACAGCTAAGATATACCTATAACCTTTATTAAAACGTGATAAACTGCTCATCTCAATGAGATCGGCTTGAAGCAAGTCTTTTTCACTTTTCAACTCATATTTGCGAGTGGGATAGTTGAAGCATGGTACGCTATGAAGTTCTAACGCTATCTTAGATCTAATAATATTCATATTTACAACACAAAATCAAAATTAGTGGTGATGGATGATCGTCGCGGGACATACTGAGCAATCAGTTCAGAGCGTTGTTGGCACTCTATGATGTCCAAAAGGCAAAGTGTCCACACCGTTCTCTGCAATATATCTCTTATCGTCATAAGGACTCTAACAGATTTTTGCACATTCAATCTGATACATGGTGTGATTATAGGACCTCATCATATTGAATTTTTCAATGTGTTCACAACGTTCAATCAATGATTTCTTATATAAATTAAAATTAAGTTTTCTACATTTCACTCCAGTCTGTACACCCTTTGCTAGACATTTATTTACAGATTCTTTATTCTCATTACATACTAAATACGAGTAAAGTTTTGATCGAAGCCCTATAAATTTATGGACGGGTTTTGAGGCTGTCTCATCCTTGAACTTTCCTACAACTTTATTTCTCTCCATGGAAAAGCATGGGTGGTAAGGAGGGTAGTTGCTAGTGTCAAAAAGGTTCAAATTTTCTTTAATCAACTGATACACATCTTCCACTTTCACATTTAAAAGAAAACTATCGGTATCGGTCATACAGAGTTCTATGCAATCCCACAGTATAATTTTTTGTAATTTACAATAGAAAAAATCATACATATAGAATTTACTCAACTCCAGTATGGAAAACCCGGAATAGACAGGCTTGTTCATTTTTAGTTCCAACTTACGAGAGAAAACCGCGATCACGTTCGGACTAATTATTTGCCAGCGTTTGCATAATGGATTTGAAATGTACTTATCTAACCGTTTTTCATCTGTTATAATTTTAACATTGATATGCTAGTCTTGCCAAAGATCAAATTGCAACAGGCCTTAAAGAAGGATATTTCAAATTTATTTTTCGCGTTCTGTCTATTGCGGATGTTGAAGTTGATGTAGCTTTTCAGCCAGGGAGATTGGGAAAAGCTAATGATGCGATGTACTTTTGTTAATTGCAATCCGAGTTGAAGGTAGAGCTTTAAATTGAGGTAATGCACAATGTACTTTTCACGGTCAAAAAGTGTGTTCATGAGCTTTTTGGTTCCAGTTTGACCGTTCTCATTTGTTAGATAGTTTGACAGCAATTCATGCGGAGGTGTTTGGTGAAGAGGTGCGAGTGGGAAGCTTCCAGTTTCCGAATTGCTGTCCAAATTTGCGAAATCAAGCTTGGAAATTTCTTCCTCTGTGAGGAATTTGAAATTTCCAACAGGTAAGTTTCGGCTCATAGCTTCCGAGTATAAACTGTTTGCATCGATATAAAGAAGATAATTACTCAGTTTTGAGGGGTCATATGTCTCAGGCAGATGTTTGTTATTTGCCTCACAATAACGTTTACCGATAAATGATACCCCGCCCCTCATCCCCACCTCAAACATGCGATGCATGTCAGGATGAGTAATCAACTCTAGTTCAACTTCAGTGTGTTTCAACATACAATTCCAGGTAAAGTGCACGAGTGACATCAAGGCCGTATGAGCTAAAAAGTGTAGACCTCATGGATTCAAAAACTTCCGCTAATAGCATCATATCCAAACATGAAAAGAAATCGTGATATTCACCGAGCGATTTCAGCTTGAATGTCGAGAACACTCTTTGCGCATGCTCATATTCTTTGCGAGAGAGAGGTGTATCGGTTAAATCATTATGAAAACATTCGATGGGAGGAAGCGATGTTTCCGCAAATTTTTCGGGACAACTCATGTATGAGTAAGGATATATTCCTTTTTTCAACAAGAGTTGTCTGTGTTTGCGCGGCGGGTGATGAAACACTGAAAATAAACATTCAAACTTCTTTTCCATGTCTGTACTTTCTACCAAATTACGCACCAATAATTCCAAGGATTCGTTCATGAACTTGTAGGAATCTAAAAATTTAATTTTGCCTACTGAAAGTGTCAAAAATCTCTCTGATGTATTTGTGATGCAGGAAATTTCTTTTTTGCATTTACCGAGTGCTTTCAGAATGAAATGTGAATCAAACCCGGAGAAATTGTGAAAATAACATGAAATGTATTCCGGAGTATGAGCCGATAAATTACATGATAACAACAAAACAATACCCGCAGGGAATATGTAGTGCTGTTTTCTTTGTATAGCTATGAGTGATTTCATCCGAATCGGATTCATCATCATCATCATTATCGATATTAACAACATAAGTTTCTGAATCCACATAAATGGTATACTTTTTCTTCAACGTGGCGCTTAGTTTCTTGAATTTAATTGTCTCTCCGCATTTAGGATATGAAACATGCTGTGATTCAAACTTGGAACAAAGCTGTTCATGTTTCATCAAATTTGCTTCTGCATCACAATTTTTAGATTTGGTTGATGTAAATCTATGGAAACAGAAATTACAAATGTGTACTTGACCATCGTGTTTTGAAAGGTGAAGACGCGATAATCCGTTTTTCCCGTTCGCGGTATTAATTAAACAGGAATGCGTTTTTCCTGTATCGGCTTCCAGCATTAAAAGATTAATTTGGTGCTCACGAGTGCGGAAAATGCTTGTGCGGTAGGGGAAAAACTTTTTGTTGTCATAAGCGATGACGTGAATTGCAATATCCGGATTTAGTATTTCAAATTTCTTAATATCGTGTGTCGTCACCGGAAAATTTACACCTCGCGTATAAAGTGTGTGAGAAAACTTGCTCAAATACTTTACAGTCAAGTCTGAGTTCCTTGGTTTCTGATGGAAATACGCGAGGACTGAACATAAAAAGCATTTCTCGTCAGACAGATTTTTGATATTTATAATACATTTTTTGTTTTTAAGAAACTGCAGTGTTTGAATGAAACTGGATGTGAATATTGGATTAAATTTAAGCACGTTCACATCCAGTGAGTCAATTTTCTTCAAAACCCAACCGCTGCCATGTCGAACAAAGCTGTCAAAAGATGACAGGATTTTTCTTATGGCCAACATGAAATGATTGTTAAAATCTTCATAATTCTCAAGCACGTTTAGCGCTATGTTGGAGTAACTATGAAGATTTATTAGAGATGAGACAGTCTTGCTAACCTCATCATCCATCACCACTAATTTATACAATAAAACATTCAAGACAATGAACCATTTCACATTCGCATCATGCCGTGCCACGTGCTCCCTTATTATGTCGAAAATGTGCCGTTTCAATCTCTCGAGCACGTTCTTGATGCTAATTTCTTCGGGATCCTCGATGCTTATACAATGGCGGCATGCGGTGGAATTGACACTATGTACTCTTCTTTCCCTCGGCATGATGATGATGGTGATGTTAGATTCTGAAAAACGAAAGAATAGCGATCAGCATGACATGGAATTAGAGTGATAGAGTACAACTGCATGTTTTTAAATCAGTTGTGAATTAGCATTGGTAGAAGAAGGCTGTGTGAAAATGATATCTCAAGATCACATAATGTTGCATGAAAGATTAAGATTATTAACTTTTGATAAAAGATGGACAAAATCTTCTCAGCATTTGTCCATGGAAAACATGGTGAAAGAGGGATTTATATTTGCATGTGCGCCAGACATTGTGCGCTGTGTATTTTGTTCAATTTATTTGGGAAAATGGGAAGAAAGTGACATACCAGCAATAGAACATGCAAGGTACAGCCCAAACTGTGCATTGAGAAGGAAAGATAATATAACAATTGAAGAGGAGAATTTCGATAATAATATTCTACGCCAATATGAAGAAAGATATTTAACTTTTAATCGTGCAGAAGATTCATCCATTCAAGGAGAGTATTTTGAAAAGCATCATCTACATTGAGACTATTGTAAATCATTATCTGATAAAGCAGACTATTTTGCGAGAAATGGTTATTTCTTACATAAAAATCACTATCTGCAATGTGTCTATTGCAAATATATTATCGAAAATCCATTTGAAAAAGTAATACATTTACCGTTTTGTTTATATGAAGAGTGCGAGAAAGAAGCGCGAGGAGAGGATTATCCAGATATACCACATTGTAAAGATGAGCTAATATCGCATGCATGCAGTATACTGTAGAAGGTTTTTTGTCCTCCGAGGACAAAAATTGTCCTCCGAGGACAAAAATCCTCTTCTCAGAGGACCAAAATTGTCCTCCGATGACAAAAATCCTCCCCTCCGAGGACAAAAAACTTCCTCTCTGATGACAAAAATTGTCCTCCGATGACAAAAATTGTCCTGCTCAGAGGATAAAATCAAAGTAAAAATGTACTTACATGTGTTGATTGATGCTGCGTGAATGACAGGTATCTCCTCGACTGTAGATGCACAGGTATAGATAGCGGCTATGCTTCCTTCTCAGATTGCTCGTTAACCTCTCAGGTATGTCGCCTCGACGAGGGCTCAACAGGTTATGAGGTCGGAAGCCAAGTTGTGAGGTGAGAAAATGCTGTGAAAACAATGAAATATTTTATAACTGATAATATTAGAAATCAATAAGCATCATGAGAGACAGGATGGTATTCAAAAATATAGAATGTTTGAGTGAGCCCCATGCTGAGACGTAGAGGAGAATTCACCTTCTAGCAGGTGCGGGTGTCGCTCAGCAGACACCGTCCCATGCTGAGTTCTAGAGGAGAATTGTTGTACCACGCCTCGCTCTCACTTGTATGAGTCTGGAACAGAGAGAGAAATGCATGGTATATAAACAGAAGTAATGAGAGGGAAATTTGAGTGTACTTCGCACATTGTACGAGATGAGTTCTCCATCATCTTCTCCAACATTCATCCTCCCAGATAGCCCACCACCCCATCGTCGTATCCTCAACTACTGGCAGCAGAAAGCTGCCCTCGCTGCCGAGTCGACTGCTAGCGCACCCTCTCCTTCTCCACTCACCATGGAACCACCATCGCCGGGCGGCGAGATCGTGCTGGGAGACAGTCCTCTTCAACGGCTGGCGCCAGCTGCTACCTGGGCACCGCGGTGAGTCGTGCTAGCTACTCTATCAAACAAGATCAAGCAGAAGCAGGGGAAGAGGAGGTTGGCGTTTGAGGAGCCTGAGGTTAGCGGGGAAGAGGACGAGGAGACAATCCACTCACAAACAAAGGTTAGTTTCAACAAATATTATTAACTTGTATGTGTACAGATTTTTTCCATGATCGATTGTTAAAAAAAAAAAATCTGTACCCATACAAGCCTTTGATTATTATTATTTGATAGCAAGGAAATATTATTTGAACTGATTAGAAATTGGATTATGAGATATTATTGTTTAAAGTAATCACTCATGCATCAATTATTCAATAGCAAGGAAATATTATTTGAACTGATTAGAAATTGAATTATGAGATATTAGTGTTTAAAGTAATCGATCATGCATCAATTATTCGATGGCAAGGAAATATTATTTGAACTGATTAGAAATTGAATTATGAGATATTATTATTGTTTAAAGTAATCGATCATGCATTAATTATTCGATAGCAAGGAAATATTATTTGAACTGATTAGAAATTGAATTGGTGTTTAAAGTAATCGATCATGGATCAATTATTCGATGGCAAGGAAATATTATTTGAACTGATTAGAAATTGAATTAGTGTTTAAAGTAATCGATCATGCATCAATTATTCGATGGCAAGGAAATATTATTTGAACTGATTAGAAATTGAATTATGAGATATTATTATTGTTTAAAGTAATCGATCATGCATCAATTATTCGATAACAAGGAAATATTATTTGAACTGATTAGAAATTGAATTATGAGATATTAGTGTTTAAAGTAATTGATCATGCATCAATTATTCGATAGCAAGGAAATATTATTTGAACTGATTAGAAATTGAATTATTGTTTAAAGTAATCGATCATGCATAAATTATTCGATGACAAGGAAATATTATTTGAACTAGTTAGAGATGAAATTACGAGATATTATTGTTTAAAGTAATTGCTCATGTATAAATTATTACTCACTTTGAGATTGTATAGTGAATCTATTGATCAAGTTCTCTAGTATGATTTGGCAAATCTGATTTGATGATAATCTGAAACAAATAAGACACTAATCAAATATTTTTCAACAGAAACGTGCTGGAATGGAGGACAACTCATCGCTTGTCCCTCTGATGAAGGAGGTGTGGGGAGGGGAGGAGGATGAGATGGACTTTGTCGCAATTGTTAATACACCCACAGCTAAACCATGGATGCCTCTCCGCGAGCTGGCGGGAGATGTGCCGCACAGTATCATCTCGGCTCGTGAGGGGACAAACCACCATGGCAGACGGATAATATTAAAAATAAACATTTCATCCACGAAGAAAATCTCTGAGGTATATCTACCTCAGAGATTTTCGTCCATAATTTCTCCTGCAAAAGTTATTTAATTTAATACTAATTGTAAGAATTTAGGAATAGTGGTGAAGCATGTCACCACTACATGGACTGACATTAAGATTGTTAAAATTGAACAATCTTATTCTCATACCATGTTGTGGTGAGATGCTTTACAAGTAGTAGTAGTATATAATGTAGTGATTAATAATAAATTGTGTACATATTTGATAAAAAATTGTTTTCAATTCTTACCTGTTGTTGTTGTTGTTGTTGTTGATAAGTTCACAATGAATAGTAGAAACACAGAAGAAGAAGAATGGTTCACCTTTCACCTGCTTACACTCTGTTGTGAATGATAAGTAAAGAAGCTGAGCACCCCTTTTATAGTTTGTTGTGAGCATGCTCAGAGGCTCAGTAGTGTTTACTACTACACACACACAGACACACACACACACACACACACACACACACAGGCATACAGCCAAGCAGCTTTGCTGAATTGATGCGTTGCTCCCTCCCACATCTGTTTTGGCACGTGTTCCTGCAGATATGGGTGGGCGCGATGAGATCATTTCCCTTTTTTCAAATTGCATTCACCTTTTCAGATTTGTTATTTGAGATAATATTCTTATCATTCAAGCAATGTATCATAGCAATCTGATACATGGTGTGAATTCATTTCCAACTCAATTGAAAATTAAACCAATTCGATTTTCTTTTGATTAAGTTGGTGTAATGATTAATTAATTGATTAAACTCAGTTAATGTTCAACCATTGAGTTGAAAGGTAAGAAAATGGTATGTAGGAGAAAGCAGAGTTCGAGGAAATGAGGTAGAGGAATCTTGAGTTCAGCGGCAAAAGTTTTTAAGGGTGTGACAGGTTTGGCAGGTAATGTCACATCAACTATTCTAAATAAGCTAATTTATTGACAATCTGCAAGATGAAATTCACATTCCCGGATACCAGTGGTGTGGCCATGGCACAAAGGTTAATGAAAGGTAAAAGAGAGGTGATCAAGGTATAAATTCATTAGATAGAGCCTGTAAGGTACATGATATACATGATGAACCCAAATTGGTTGTTGCTATAAAATTTATTAGATTTAAGATAATTCTGTACTCTGTTTTTGACTATTTTTTGAAAAGACAGATAATAAAGCTATGGGTCTGTAATTATTCATTAATTCTGTGTCTCCTCCTTTAAATATGGTTATTATAACACTCTCTTTGAGTTGACATGGATATGTCCCTGTTAAAAAACTCAAATTATATATATAAGATAGAATTTTTGAGAGAGGTTCTTCTGCAGCTTTAATTATTGATGTTGTAATCCCATCTTTACCCGGCGATTTTCTACTTTTAAATCCATTAATTATTTTCTGTATCTCAGATGGAGATGTCGGCATAAAAAATAGGGAAGATCTGGGTCGGTTTTCAGTGAATGTATTGTTAAATATGATGTAATCAGCTTCGGATGTAGTAGAATTATGATCTGAGACTAAATTTGTGAAAAAGTTATTGAATTCATTAGCTATCTCTGCTTTATCTGTAATAGTTTCACCTCTAGCATTTGTTATTTCCTTAATATTGGTGGTCTTCCTCATACTGATAAGAGAGTCGACGATACGCCAGCTCTCTTTCATATTGTTTTTCAGTTTCTGATAGGTATCAAGATAAAAATTTTCTTTCGTTCCAATGATCTCTTTCTTTAAAATGTTACAGAAAGTATTGTATTCTAATTTTAAATTTTCATTTCTGGGATCCTTGAAAATTAGAGCATTTTTTTTTTGATTTTTCTGAATAAATTGTGATTCATCCAAGCCTTTCGAAATTTAACCCTATTAGATTTTCTTGTTTCGTCTTTCGAAGATTCATCCAGACATTCTTTTAATTTGTTAATGAAATAATCAAAAGCTATATCCACGCTGGTGCATCTATAAATATCAGACCAGTCAGAGTTCATAACTAACTTCGCAAATTTATTTTCATAATCTTTTTTATAATGTATGGTGTTCGAAGTAGTATTTTCTAAAATATCAGTGAATAATTCTAACATAGAGTGATCTGATATGTCATTATGGCAGATTACGCCTTCAAAATTCATTATGTTTTGTATTCTAGAGCTTGCACGAATGAATAAATTATCCAAACAAGATGATGACCTGTCTGTTATTCTTGTGGGTTCGTTCATGTATGAATCAAAACCTTGACTACTCAAAATTTATTTATATCTATCCACTAAAGCAGCGGGACTTCTTAAATCTATGTTCATATCTCCAGTGATGATAACGAATTCATTTTCTGTTTTGACTAAAGCGTCGCTCAGGTCGTTTAAAAAAGAGTCTATTTCAACTCCCGTAAATCTATAGAATGCCAGAAAACATATATCAAAATTGTTTATATTACAATGCAATTTAATTCCATCAGCCGAATTTAAGTTGAGCTTCTCAAAATCTACTCTTAACTCTTTCTTGACATAAACAACAACTCCCCCTGCTCTATAAGAATTGTTGCAGTTTGCATAACATATATAGCCATCTATTTGAAAAAAATCTATTTCATGATCATAAATCCAAATTTCGCTCAATACAACAACATATGGAAGTGAATCTGGCTCAGTTCCAGTTATAATGAATCAAAATTTTCCCTCATACTCCTGATATTCAAGTGCTAACATAGAAAAGATTTATCACCGTCTTCCATTAAAAACTATCAGAATAGTTGGTAATTAAATTTAAAAAATGTAAGATAAATGCACAAAAACACATGTAGTATAAAGAAATAAATGTATAGCGTTGAAAGCATGTAACTGAGGAAAAGTGATTGATTGATTGATTGAGTAACTGATTGATTGCAAAAGTTCAACAGCTGAACATAATTCTGTCTCTCTCCCACACAGGCACTCGCATCTTCCGTTATCAACAGACCACGAAATTATCATGTATTTTTCCAAGGATGTATAATATGATTATCCTTTTCATGTGCTTCAGTTACCCAGGGATGAGACCTAGTGAAATCGAATTTTTATACCATAAACCTACTATATTCCAAATTTCGTGGAAATCGTTGGAGCCGTTTTGTAGATTCGTTGACCATAAATATATAACCATATAAATAAGCAAATGTATAAACAACCAAATATATACATAAATTGCTCGTTTAATGAATAAATAAATAAATAAATAAATAAATACATAAATAAATAATAAATAGATAAATAAATGTTTATTTCCCAAAAAAAAACTAAAACTACAACATCAATTACACAAAATATTAGATAAATTACAATATTACATACAATAGTTACAAAAACTCTTATAATGTGACCTCTACTTGTTTCGTTTTTTCTGTGTGGAAATTGACCTACTCCACTATGGCGTACCATGTTCTAGAGTAGGTTTGTTAGTTTTTTTTGTGCGTATCATTAATTAGTTAGTGTTTAGTAAGTCATTAGGTGGTTAGTTGTTATTTGAAATAATGTTTTCTATGTTCTGTCTTCCTTTGCTCATCAACCAATTGTGTACTATTGTTTTGAACTTTCTAGGATGATTAATCTGTTTAAAGTTTGCAGGAAGTAGATTATATAATTTTGGTGTTAAATGATTGAAATGTCTCTGGTATAGTGCCTTCCTTGCAACACTGGTGATGAGAAGATTCCTGTATCTGGTGTGGTTGTGGTTTCTGGTTTGAAATGTTGTTGGGTTCTTGTGTAATCTGCATAGTATCTCCTTGGAGTAAAGCTGTCTTGGATCCAGCACGTCAAACTCATTGAATAGCTGGTCTGATGAATAGCGTGGTGGCTTCTGGTTGATGACCCTCATGATCAGCTTCTGTACCCTGATAATGAGAATATTATAATGGGATATTATATAGTTTCTCCATAAAATTACAAAAGTGTACTATTATAGCGCTTTAGGCCAAAAATGTACTATGTTTCGAAATTCAACATTGTAAAGGAGTGATTTTTTTTTATGAATATGATTTGTATTTGTGTAAGGAAAAAATAAATTCTTCATCTATCTATCTATATACATTCATCATCACCAAGCACTGCACCACTACTTCACATTCAAATCTTTTAATGAAAAAACTCATAGTCAATGGCCAATGGTATTCATGTAATATTATAATTAAATTTTAAGAATGGATGTCACTAAATATGTTGAATTGACCAAATTAATTACAATTTGTTGCAAAGCAGTCATTCTATTTGAATTAGCCTCTTTATTCGAATTATTCTCTGCTGTGTGGTCAATTCAATTGCAGAGTTGCGTTCACTATCAATCAGTATTTTTTCATCGATATCTTTGTCATGCTAATTTGCCGATTTCAACAAAGATTCGCACAAATGTTATGCAGTTAATTTGTGCAAACGCCATACATTTCTATGATATCAATGATTTAGATGATAAAGGGAGTTGAACTTCTCTGGATTTGTTTCACAGATGGGAGATATTAGGCTATTATGTCAATTGCAGTCTCGCAATGATATGTCACCATTCAATTTTTTAATTTCGATCTTTGTAATGTTAGTTTGCAAATCCTAGTAAATGTTCCATTGGTGGCGAAATTAGACATTGTTTTCCATCGGATTCCTATTATCTGGCCCTGGAGGGAGTCTTCTATGTCTACGATATTTGTCATCAGGTCAAATGCAGCAACGCTGGCTAATTTTTTGATTTGGATCTTTGTAATGTTAGTTTAGAATAAAGTGATAGAGAGTAGTGGATCTGTAGCTGTAGTTGCTGTCAAATAGCAAACAGTAGCAGTTAGAGTAGTGGTTTAGGCCACTCGACTACTCCAAATGACTTTGCAACTATCACAATGCTTTGTTGACAGACCCAGGCGAATTAAACGTAGCGAATTGACCTTTACTAGGACAGCTACAGCTAATAGCCAAGTAGTCAAATAGGTTTTCGATAAAAGGAGACCAATTTTCGGTTGCTGATTACGATCAGTTCTATTGTTTGGCGGAAGCCGGATCTCTCTCCCTCAAGCCATTTCCTATGAGGATGATATGTTGACTGAATAATCGATGCGATTCGGCATCCGGCCGATGTTTGTGATGCGTTTCCAGCCTAAAACCGTTTGTAATTGAGTCGAACTGCCTTCATTACATTATTCAATCGTAAACTTCATAAGTCTTTGTACACATTGGTGAATTCTGCATTAGCCACTGTCTGTCGCAGCTCTGAGCTAGGCTGTTTTCACACGTTCTAGTCACAATAATTATCTGTCCACTTTGTCATCAAAGAGATTTCAACCGTCACACTAAACAGCTTTATTTACTGCTGCAACATTATTGGAAGGAATGCTTAATATCTACTCAACTGTTATGTGACAACCTCAACAAAATTGATCTTTTGAACAATCTCAGTCTGCAGTCAAGTGCATAGAATCCATTTATTCTATTTATAACTGCATTCAACGATGAAAAATTGAGTTGATAGATATCCTTATATAGAAGTTGGCATTCATGTTGATATTGCACCGTGCTTTGTAGAAACATCACAGTCCCACAATACACGAATTTCATCTCATCAATACACAATTCAAAAATATGTGCTAACTTCCATGTTTTGAAAGAAACTGTGAGTTCTAAAGTGATCTTCGAATAGAGAAGAGCTGGATGTAAGGAAGGAGAACAATGGGCGAAGATGAGAAAGAAGAGGATTAGGATATAACAGAACTAAACAGAAAATACAAGCTATTGCATCTATTCGAGTACAACGTTCAACCACTTCTATTGAAGATTCGTAAAGATAAATCAAGTGGCCAAAATATAAAAAAAGGGGAATGGTTACTCTCAAACTGGTATCTGAAAATCACTAACTCAAATAAAGTTAACAAAATAAAATTATGATCCTCTGAAACGATTGGCTGATTTGTAATAACGTTTTATCATTGGGAAATCATTATATCCTCTACTTGGGAAACAGCTACGGAAATGAGATGAAGTCAAAAATCCCAATAACTCACTATGGAAAATAATTCAAGTGCAAATTCACTAAAACACTGTAATAGAATAATACGACTATGAAAAATTTCTAAACAAGCCTCTTTGTATTATGTGGCTGTATTCACAAACTTGAACTCATAAATTAACCTCTAAATTAAGTTCAAACAGGTCGGTCCACTCGTATCAATGCTCGATGCCTCACTGAAGTGAATAGCTATCTTGAGGTGGCCCTTCTATACCATTCAAAAGTTACAGGACAGATCATGGTAACCGAACTTCATCAACTAAAACACAATTGTTGTTTTCTGTAATGTTTCTATTTATAGCTAAAAATTAATTTACTTATTGCGTCCCACCACTCTTTTAAGAAAAGAACGGCCTGCAACTTTATTATATTACAAAATATTTTTTACTCTTAATGTTACTGCTTGACCTCGAATTGAATACGTTTAGAAAGTATAGTGAGGGTGAAAATAGATTGAGACCCAACTATACAAAAGTAGTATTTGCCTTACAATCTTGCCATCCAGCTACAACTTTTCCAATTATCATCTAGTGGCTCCCCTCATTTCCAGCTGCATTAAAGCATAGTCAGCAAACATGCTCACCGCTACAAAGGGATAGGAAGCCGAGATTGCCTCTGGATGTGAGACAAATCAAAGTTGGTTAGCGAAGTTGGAGCGAGTGTGGAGACCCTGGCAAGATTGAAATGTGCAGACACACAAAACTTCACCACAAAATATATAGGCTGTCGTCTAGAAGTGCAATGCACGCTAGAGTCAATTTATTCAGGACTCGTAGGCTTTATATACTATTATTCCACTACACTTCAGTTTCATGGTTTCATCAGCACCGATTTCTGTATCTGATTGGGCCAGCTTCAAGTTTACCTTTACATCTTGTACGTGATATCTACATAGCAGAAATGACTGCGAAGATGTATATATGGTAGAACATTATTGAAAGAATCCTCTTTTGCCTTGAAACAAAATATACTAGTCTGATACAGCGTCTCAATTTTCCTGAATATATCTATCACATATCTTCACATCTATGGGGAGGAACACTGGAACAGTTTTGAGATGTTACTTTTGTTTCTTTCTCTATCAGCACTGATTTGTGAATTTTAAAATGGATGAATGAATCACAAAACCAACAGTGATGCCAATCAATGTACATTGTAGTTATTGCTACATTAATGCCTATGTCATATTACTTGTAAACTAAAGACATCTAGTATCAGTATTTAAAATTAAAGACATACAGAGTGGGTGAGAAGTCCGAGAACGGTTTAATATCTCATACCCAAAGGTAATTTGACGGTGCGTGTGATTGGGGATCCTACTCGAATTGAAAATACTACTTTACTATGACTTTGAAAATCTTGTCCCCCATCTTGGATCCAACATGTTGAATGCAACTTTATTTTTTTAATAGGAAGGTGGTCATGCAATACATGATTTCGATACAGAATATTAAAAAAAAAAATGAATGGCGAAAACCGCATATCGATATCTCAAACCGTTTTGAAGATATTCACATTATTATTCAATACTATTCAAAGCAGAAAAGAGAGAAAAAAGTATGAGAACGGCTTAGTATCTCATTGAAAAAATGTGATTCCAAGGTGAGTGTGATCTGAGTGTGATCGGAGATCCAACTCAAATTGAATATACTACTTTACTATGACTTTAAAAATCTGATCCGCCATCTTGGATCATCTATATTGAATGCAACTTTATTCTTTTAAATATGAAAGTGATTTTGCAAAACATGATTTCAATGCGGAATTTTATGAAAGAATGAATGGCGAAAACCGCACATCGATATCTCAATCCGTTAAGATATTCATATTATTAATCAATACCACTTATGTATTTCATTTCTTATTTGCATGGTATTGATTAATAATGTTTATATCTTCTAAATGGTTTGAGATATCGATATGCGGGTTTCGCCTTTAATTTATTCTTGAAATTCTGTATCGAAATCATGTATCGCATGACCACCTTCCTATTTAAAAAAATGAAGTTGCATTCAACATGGCGGATCCAAGAAGGTGGACCAGATTTTCAAAGTCATAGTAAAGTAAATATGAAGAAAACAGAAATCTCAGTACCCTTTTTTTAAAATATTTTATCACAACATGTTTCGGTCATTTATGCCATTTTCAAGTGATATGAATTAAATAAATAGATACTACTGGAAGATTCTTATTTTGATCATATGTTAGTGTATTCATATGTTTTTATGAACTAGGACTGTAAATTTTGCTTTGTTTGTGTCAGCTAATTTTCTTTGTTTGTGTGAGAAAAAACAATCATTGAAAAGAAAAAACTCACACAAACAAAGAAAATTAGCTTGTTGATCCAAAAACAAAAGAAAAATACTGATAATAACTACTACAATGAAATTGAAGAATATAAATCATATGATAAAGTGAAGAACCTTACAAATATAGGCTTCACTGGAAAAGAGCATAATTTATTATCAAAAGTATTAAAATATAATATAAATTTAGATAACAAAGTGTATGTCATGAAAGAACAACTGATGGAAGTGGAAACGTCTATAAGAAAGAAAGAAAGAGAGGATCAAAACGTATTAAGAACAAATTTCATAAATGCAATTGAAAAAGGGAATAATATGAGTAAAAATAAAATTTTTGAAAGATCCAAAGAAGATATGGAACAGGTGGAATCCATTTCAAACAAATTGAAGAATGAGGATACCATTATCACAAAAGCAGACAAAGGAATTACTACAGTTATCATAAAACAAACAGATTATAATGATAAAGTAGAGAAATTCATTAGAGATAACAAATTAGAAAATTTAACAAAAGATCCAACTCTTGAATATAGTAAAAATATAAATAATATCATATCTAAATGTAAATCAATCTCCAGAGCAGAACAATTCAAAATGAAGATGATAAATCCTTTATCTCCAATGTTTAGAGGCCAACCAAAAGTACATAAGGTTGGAATACCAATAAGGCCAGTAGTAAATTATCGTAATGCTCCTGCATATAAAGTTTGCAAATATTTGAATAAAATTCTACCTCAAAAACAATAATGGGAGAAAACCATAGCATAAAAAACACATATCATTCAGTTCAAAAAATTAAAGATATAAAAATTCCAACTGATGCTATTTTCCTAGCATTTGATGTAACCAACATGTATACTAGTATTCCAACAGATGAAACAATTAGTATTCTGAAACAAAATTTGGTAGATAATAATATAAATAATGGGGAAATAGAGGATCTAATAGCATTGACAACAGTATGTGTAGATCAAAATTATTTCAAATTCAATGAGAAAAATTACAAACAAAATGAAGGTTTGGCAATGGGATCTTCTTTATCAGGTTATCTGGCTAACATATACATGAACAATTTAGAAAAATCTAAAATAATGAATGATAATAATCCTCTAAAGAAAAATATTATTTATTGGCACAGGTTTGTTGATAATATAATATGTCTGTATAATAATGAAGATAAAACACATGAAGATTTTGAATAATTATATTTAAATTCAATATCACCTTCTATAAGATTTACGATGGAAGCTCAAGAACATGAAATAAATTTTCTTGTTTTAACGATTAGTATGAAAGATAACAAACATGATTTTAGCATTTATAGAAAACCCACACATACCGATTGTATCATTCCTAGAGATTCAAATCATCCTTGGCAACAAAAAATTTCAACTTTCAATGCAATGATATACAGGCTAATAAATATTCCCATGTCAAAAGATAATTACAGAAAAGAGAAGAAAATAATAAAATATATGGCAATAACAAATGGATATAATACCAAAACTATTGATAGAATGATTTACAAACAAAAAGGAAAATTAATACAGAATAGAACTCAAAATAATCAAGGAAATGTAGGAAATAAAGAATATATTTGTGTTCCATATAACACAAAAATTAATAAAGCTATAAGTAAAACCTTTACAAAAAATAAATTCATTCTAGGTTATAGGACAACAAATAATGCATTCGAACTGATAAAAAAGAAATCAAATTTCAATGTACAGCAAGATAAGTTTAAAAAATCTGGAATCTATGAACTTAAATGTAGTGATTGTGACAAATTCTATATCGGACAAAGGGGTAGAAATTTCCATATCAGGTTTCGAGAACATATCCAAGCACTGAAATCTAAAAATTATACACAAAAGTCGGCATTTGCTGAACACTTGATAGATTCAGGCCATAATTTTACAGATATAAATTCCAATATGAAAATACTTAATTATGGTAATAAAAGTCGAAAACTGAATGTTAAAGAAGAATTTCGTATTCATAAAGCAGCAAAATTAAACAGAGATAAATAATAAACTTAATTCAATTAGACACCAATAACCCCATTTTTGATAGAATCATGCGAATTTCAACCCAAAATTTACAGTCCTAGTTCATAAAAACATATGAATACACTAACATATGATCAAAATAAGAATCTTCCAGTAGTATTTATTTAATTCATATCACTTGAAAATGGCATAAATGACCGAAACATGTTGTGATAAAATATTAAAAAAAAAAGGGTACTGAGATTTTTATTTTCTTTATATTTATATTACAAGTAGCCCTATACAGGAAAGAGATAAATAAGATGTCATAGTAAAGTAGTATTTCCAATCTGAGTAGGATCCCCAATCACGCCTACCATCAAATTACATATGTGTACGAGATATTAAGCCGTTCTCGGACTTTTCACCCACTCTGTATAGTGTATCTTTAGTACTTGGCACTTGGACAATATCATGCACTCTGTATCGAAACGAAAGGTGAACATTTTGCATATGAAGATGTTATTCTTTATTGAATACACCTCAACGACATTCTAGCTCCATGTTCAGATGTTTGTTTCAACGCCATTTCTCATAATATAAGTATATACTTGTAAACGTTTATGAGGTTGTGATAAGCTGAGAATTCAGTTCGGTTAGAGATTATTGCTCTTCGTATGTTTCACTCAACCGATGATGGCTTTGATCAATTGTCCAATTTTTTTGACTTATTCTTCAGAAATTTTGCTAGCTTGATAAAATACTGTTCTAAATCGTTTGAAACTAAGAAATTAGGTTTTGCTTGAAGTCGCGATGCTGTGAGAGTGGTTAGAAGCGAGCAGTACTTTGCGCTGCACTCTTTACAGTGTAATTATAGCTTTATTGAGTACATAGGCCCTTTCCCATTGTATTAAACTTCGTTATGGAAATATCATACCTGTTTGTTGCAGAAAACTACAGAAGTTTCAATTATTCTACATTCCTGATCTAATTAAATTTATTATCTCAGACAAGCTATATGGAAGGGAACATTGTTTCCATAATAGGATTGAATACTATCAATCAACTTCTATTATAGAATCAATGTTCCATTGATAGATTTCAGCAATCAATCAATTATTTCATTGATAGATTTTAGCAATCAATCAATGGATTAATTAAGTAACATGCATGAGCTAAGTCCCAGGCGAGATGTGAAAGTTGCGGCACACTCCATATTAATATGAAGTTAAATTGCTTGTCAGTCAGTCTTCAAGTAAGTGAAGTCTCGAAGTATCAAGTAGTGACTTGAGCTATTATTTAAGTGACTTGAGGCTGAAACATTTCTTCTACATGAATGTTAACGGAAACCTGGAAAGGGCTGTTCAACAAACGAACTATGAAGGAAGAATTCATTGAATCACTCGCGATCCATTTGATGGATGCAAATTCGTTGCGATCTCTTAGTACTTCTTCTCTACAAAGACATGAAAAAGCATGACGGCATCACTATAGCCTAATATTTATTATTGAAGAAATTGTGATTGTAATTTGTGTACCTTATATCAATACCAACCGTTCCACTTGCCGAGGGCTCTTTGTTATTAAAATAACAGTCATTCTGTGGGCTCATGTGAGTAATAGGAATTTTCTGAATTAATCGGAAACCGACCCCATTTGGAATATTATAATATGATTTACTTTACTTAAAACCGGTTGGATACTTTACTGGATGAATAAAATTTTGCTGAAAGAGTGTAAACGCTTTTTCAAAATGTCTCAATTCCATACAATAATAATGTTGTATAACTGAAAATGTATGCAAAATAATATGTAATGTTCCGGAATTCATGAATACAATTATATTAATTTCTGAAAACGGAAACATAAACTTATTCCACATCAAATTACTCACAGAAACAATGATTGTTTGGAATTGGGACATTCATTTCCAATCATTATGTCTATCTGAAATTCACGGGAATTAGCGGAAATTTCACCTACTTTCTTCTAAAATCGATTTCGTTTTAAGATTAAACAATCGGAGCTCGGATAATTAAAGTTTCACTGTAATGCTTTATTTAACGAGAGTTAGCGAGTTCTCAATGTTGACTTACTGAAGGCCCAAGTTGTTAGCTAAGGCTATTTGGGAGCTATCACACAAACCAATGCACTTAGAATGCATATATTCTAGGTACCCTAACACATAGTCCTTCAGGCGCTGACACATGATTTCAGCTGGTTAATATACAACATAATTTACAACTTTTACATCAACAAACTGATACAGGTTGGGATATCAATGTGCGGGTTTCGTCATTCATTTCCTCTTGCAACTCTGTATTGAAATCATGTATCACATGACCACATTCTCATTTAAAAAATTATTTGATTCATATTATGGAGATCAAAGATGTTGACTTACTGGATGAATAAAATTTTGCTGAAAGAGTGTAAACGCTTTTTCAAAATGAATGTCTCAATTCCATACAAAAATAAAAATTTCAAACTAGACCGTTTATAAGGTTGATTCATTTCAGTAATTTTTCCTTTCAAATAGGATCTCCAATGAAACCTACTGTCAATTTATTCTTGTAAAAGAAATATTTTGCTTTTTCCATAATTTTCAAGAAGTCTGTTCAATTAGAAGTTGCTGGTTTCAAAGATTACAATACAACAGTTTATGAGCGAGTTCTCCAATCCAGGTGGTCACTAGTATATATACTCAACAAACAACTAGCTGTTGAGACTCACCTTAGAGCATGGATGCGAGTGCTTGATCGAAAACGTTATTGACATTAACTGAAAGAAAACGACTTCTATGTACAGTAATAGAAAAAATAGAAATGTTGCGGAATAAAAATTTCAAATGTTGCGGATTTTTCTTTTTCAAGTATTGGATATAGCAAGGGCGATATGCATATGTTTTATCTCCTGTATAAAATGTATTAGCATAAATTCGCTACGATTTTTTATTCAAATCACCGGTTTACAGCGTTTGTGTTGATCTCAAAAACAAGAAAATTCCTGACCTGACCATTACATGAAAAGACATAGAACATAGAAGGCATACATGAAGAAGTTAGCGGCTAGACAATAAATGAACATAGAATGATAAAAATAGTTACGATCACAATGATGATTGAGATGGTCTTTATGCCATTATAAGTATAAGCAACTGACGCATATAGCCTAATAGGGACTTTCATTATTTCCTAATCATCAGACTGAATACGATCAGTAAGAAATGAATATTATGTCAAAAATTTGAGTTCTTAATGAGTATCCAAAACTACTCGGAATATTCATTAAAGTGAAGTAGCCAATTTCATTCAGTTGACACACCTCATTCGTCCCATGTCAACCAATCATTTCAGGTTTAGATAGTTTTTATAGGTGAGAACTTGAGATTGCAACGGAGTAATGGCAATCAGATTAATCCTTGTGATGACTGAAGCATCAACAAGTTCACGCCCACACAACATGAAGAGAAGGTTAAAGGTTGAAACGTGCTCTAAGGTTGAATCAATTGAAGACTCACATTTCTTAAGTGACAATTGCCTTTATTACATTGTTTCAATCGAACACACACACAAAACAATGTTGAAAATTAAAACAATATGAAATATAGGGAATCATTTGCGACCTGGTTGGACAAGCCACTGGGCTTGGGATCGGCAAGAACTGGAGACATGAGACTCATGACTACCAACGCTGATGCTACGTAAAACAACTACTGTGGAAACAAGCACACAAAACAAACATTTTTAATAAAATGATACCAAATTTAGCCCAATAAAATGATTTGTAAAGTGAGTATTATTGTACACAATGAAATGATATAAAATTTCATATAAATATCAATAAATGTTCAATACAATGAGAAAGTCAGCATTATTGTTTTCAATGCATGAACACAGCTTGTTTCTAATAAAATGTTGTGTTCCGAAGAATCAAATTCAATATTAAAATACAATCGTATAATATAGGAAAAACAAGTGATGCTTTGATAGTGGAAAATGTGAACTGAATTTATAATTCATCATAACATCCAAATTTGAACATAGAACATTTAAGGCTTTGAGTTATAGAATCATCGGAATCTTATAACGACTGTTCAAATAAAAATACTAATTTAAACAGAAAACATGACACAGATAGATTCAAAAACCCAACACACTTGGAAACTTACATTATGGAGGAAATTTCGATGGCTATGCCATCTTTTTCAACCGATGAGTGAGTTGTAATGATATGTGTGTAGTTTTTCGTGTAGAATTTTCAACCATCGAGACCACAGAGTTTGTAGAGAGAACGAACGGCAACAGGAAAGGCATCAAAGATTGAGGGGAATTTTCATAGGAGCGGGAGATTTTAAATTTGAATGGTCATGGATTGGAAAAGGAGTTTCTTATGGAATAGTAGAAAATAAGACATTTAAGATTAGAATTAGACTTGGGTCAGAAAATTGTTTATTTGGACCATTTAATCCTTGATGGACATTCTAACGGTCCATTTATTCTTCATTGCTTTATTTATAATGATCATTTTCAGTATTTCTAAGAAATGTTTTTTTTTTTGTTTTGTGTTGTTTAAGCCGGTGGCGTGAACTGTGTGTGGGGCCGATTCGGAACGGCGGCAAGTGCTTCCTCCTCTCCCACCTCCTCCACAACCGCCACCACCTCCTCTACTCCATCCACCGACTGTAGACGGGGCAGCCGGCCTCCCCACATCCGACACATTCCAAGGTCAGTCGATATCTATTCTTCCTATATTACTATTACTATCTATGTTATAAGAGACAGTAGGGTTGTGTTTGAGTAAACAAATAAACACTGTGGCTGAAAGTCCAAGAAAACTGGAATCATTTGAAATACCAAATATTGTACTTGACTCCATATCATATTAAATTCATGAAATTACCCTGTTTATCATAAGTCATAACACATACGTTCATGCATATATCTTCAAATACCATATCATATCAACAAATATCATATCACATAATAATAAAAGTGTGATGGGACCCTGACCAACGTTATGAACTTATTGATTCATTCCACCTCCAAATACATGAACTAATCGTAAACAACTGAACGACAATGAGTGACCTCAAATCTGCAACGGAATGTTCAATGGTGATTGGGATTTTGGAAGAGTGACCATTTCGGTTCAAAGTGTAAATTAAATTGACACGATCTGCGGCAGAGGTTGACGGATTGGAAGTGTGAGAGCCTTGTGGTTTAAGTCGGAAATAGATGGGTGGGTTGTGGATTTGATATTAGGCTAGGTCTCTCATCGATTCCCTCCTTTGCCACCTCAACACCCAACTCATCAACCTTGTCTACCCCGTTCTACAAGTCTCACGCCCAATTATTCCTAGAGGTAACATACCGCTCGCATCTGAACACCAATTTCAACCTACCTCTATGTCTCAAAAACGAAATATTCAGTCTCGTAAACCGCAACCCAATCAAAAGTGAAAATATTCTCACATACGAACAACCAAATCCAATCAAATAAAATCTGAATATTCCTGATGAATTGTCAACGAAGAATTTATTAAAACATTCTGTCTCGAGAACTGACCACCGCCACAGAGTCTGAAGCGAAATATCCTCAATATTTAATCATACGAACAACCCAAACCTTCCTGATATTTCTCAATAACTGACAAGGACCGAAATATGGCATCAGAGCTTTTTATATATACCCATTTAAAACTTATATTTTAATCTTATATGGCATCAGAGCTTTTTATATATACCCATTCAAAACTTTCCTTCTTTCCCACAAAAATTGTATTTGATAGATGCTTTTACCATTATTATCAACAATTAACTCTATCAGTCACTTTATGTGTTATTCATTCTATTGACACTGTAGAAGTAACACTATTTTTAAACATTACTATTTACTCATATTTTTTAAAAGTAATGAATTGATATTCAAAATTACATTTACTATTCAATGTTTTCTTTTCTCCTGTCAAATAAGGTTTTCTCCTGTCAACTTTATATAAACTGTTGACTTTTGTGCGCATATTTAATCCTTTCGAGTGGAACAATTCATTATCTGTAACTGCAGTAATAACGTACTAAGGTACGTTAGGTCGTAGGAATTTACCGAGCGAAGTGAGGTCTAAGATTCAAGTCCACGGTCTTGCATTTCTCTTTATGTTTATATTCATGTTCCGCATTCACGGCGAAACGCAACAATAGATTTTCATGAATTTCGCGTCGACGTATGTATACGGATTTTTGAAATTTTCCATTTTAAGGATAATACAAAAGAAAAATGAGTCTCCTTCGAACGTCAATTTTACTGTAAAAATCAGACTAGAAAATTATTCATAATAAATCAGCTGTCGAGTGGATTATTAATTATTGCATGCAATATCAATATCTCAATGTAACTTGGTAAAAAATCAGCTGTCGTGCGGACTATTAATTGCATGCAATTGATAACTCGAAGTAGCATAATATTTTCTCCCGACTTTTCTCTGCTTTCAACTTGGTAAGCTTTTCATGCATAGTTACTCTGGTAGCATAGTTGTTTACAACAAATTATTAGCATTGTCGATACAACAAGCCAAACTGCCATTAGTTGAACACACCAATATTTCGCCGACACGACAGGACAGGACATAATTATTTAATCTGATAGACAGGATACTTACCCCCAGAGTGGGGGTGATGATTGAGTAGTGAAGAACAGTTCTGTTTGGCTCCTCAAAATATCGTTGTATTTTTTGGGGTTTTTTTAAGTTAAATTTGAGTTGTGTGGTAGTAGTGTTTCCGTCTTATTCTTGTGTATCTCCTGGTGTGCTCTAATTCCCGATTGGACTTGGCAGTGAGTGTGTGCAAATTGTTTTTCGTATGTCGAATACGCCAAAGAATCTTAAACCTAGGCTTCATTCAGATTCAGTGAACAAAATTGAAAGCTCTTTATCTATGAACTTTGTCCGGTCTGATAAAGCTATGCTCCGAATGTTGACTCGGCAGTTGTCGACGCGTGCATCACTAAAGTTTTATCGAACGATGATATAATCGATAGTTTTGTGAAAAAAATATCCGATCGAATCAAGAAAGTTATTGATAAGTCAATTTCGACTTCACTCAGGGCTACGCGGGAGGAATTGACAGCTTTGAAGGAGAATGTGACAGCTCTTACTGAACAGGTAAAGACTATTGATGCTAAGTTACAGCATCGCACTGATGATCTTGAACAATATCAGCGGCGCACAAATCTGAGAGTGTTTGGGATTCCAGAGAAGCCTAATGAGGATACCGATCAACTTGTTCTCGAGGTGTTCAAGAGTAATCTTAAACTGGACATTATGACGGTTGAGCAGATTTAACGCTCGCATAGAGTCGGCAAGAAGCAATAATACAATTAAAGAGGACTTGATAAATTTTCGACTTGAGTTGTACAAGGCAGCGGCGGCAAGATATGGTTTCGCAAATGTATGGTCCAGCAATGGAATTGTAAAATGGATTGTTGGTGACGGTGAGCGAAGGGTTATTCGTTCTGCGGTTAGTCTCAGCGATCTCGACTAACTTATGATAACATTTGACTCATTGAATTGGCTTATATAGAACTATCATTTTGCAAATGTTCTCTCGATTATGGTTTGATTTTTTCTCTCTCTTCTCAAATGGAGAGACGTGAGTATATATGTATTTAATAATATGCTGGACTTGCTTCTTATTTACTTATTATTATTATTATTATTTTACTTATCATACTTACTCATTATTTTGCAAATGTTCTCTCAATTATTATGGTTTTATTTTTTTCTCTCTTCTATAATGTAGAGACGTGAGGATATTATGCACTTGATGATAAGCTGGTCTTGCTTCAGATTTTCTAATTGACCAACATCCTGAATTAATTATGATAAATGGCACTGATGATGATTAGATTTGACAACTTGCGGTTGATGTTGTATAGCCTAACTTAGTTTCACATCATTGAGATAATTTTTTTCACATTAGGTAACTATATTCTCTTCTGCACTTTGCTTCATTCAAATTAGGTTTTTTACGATATGTGCTGATAGACTCATTGTACAATTTATTAATACAATCAATCAGGATTTTTTATTCAATTCACGTATCGTAGTTCTATTTCATAACATTCCAGCTGGACTATTTCGAATATCAGTGATCTACAATATTTTATTTAGTAAAGTTATCTCATCAATCTTTCTTCACGTATTTTTTTTTTCTTCTGGCCGTTATCAGTTCTCCGATCTTATGTCATTGCGAAGTTGTTTATCGTTACTGAATATTTATTAAATGCCCACCAACTACTTATCAATTGATTGTTGTCTGTAAGGATTTTATTATCAGTATTATTTTCTCAAATTCCTTTCAAAGTGGAATGAATATATATTATAGTATTTCAATTTCTCTTTCAGGTATATATGGATTTATAGCTCCCTAAAATGAATTATTTTGATAATATTGATCTATTTATTGATATCTATTATAAATCGAGGACCCATTCATAGTTAGGCTATGCCTGAGTATTTCATAGTAATTTTGTCGGTCTTTCATATATTTTTATTCATCCATGTATGTGTATATTTTTTCATTGATTATCTGGAAACTTATCATTAGGATATTGGAAATATAATCTGGGCTTATCCTATTCCACTCTCATAGTTTTCTTGATATCACTAATTATCATGAATTATTCTCAGTCTATTTAGGAGTCAAATATGACTTACCTCCTGGAGTATTTACTTTTTTTGTACTTCACGATGATTTTCAATAGTTATGTATGCTTGAGTGTGTGTTGTGCGTGTATGTTTAGCTCGCTATGCCTGTTGTGTTTGCCTTCTGCTCGCTGCTGGCGCGGTCCCGTTGCGACGTGTCGCAGTGGTCCCTGACAGTGCCTCCCCGGGCCGGCGCGCTCCATCATCTCAGGCGGCTTGTGATCTCTCTCAAGCTCTCTCACATTGCTCTGGCTTGCTGAAGGTAGCTCACGTAAATGCCCAGTCGCTTTTGTGTCACATTGATGAATTCAGATTAATTTTAGATTCCCAGTTGATTGATGTGATTCTTGTATCTGAAACTTGGCTGAAGTCACACATAAGTGATAAGAGTGTGGAATATAATGGTTATGCGCTGTTCAGGAATGACCGTTTGCATAAGGGAGGTGGTGGAGTAGCGGTTTATGTGGGAACTCATCTACCTGTTTCTTTTTTACATGTGTCTGATAACTCAGTAGCGAATTTATCTGAATTCATGTTTTTGGATGTCTCTGTGAGTGGTGTGCATGTGCTTGTATGTGTTTGTTATAAAGCTCCTGATATTAGATCACTTGCTGAATTTGAGGTATCTGTGTTGAATTTGATGACTCACTATAGACATGGGTGTCATGGCTGTCATTGTCATGGGTGACTTCAATACAAATCTACTCGATTTATCTTCTGTAAATAGTACAAGTTCTATTTCAATGTTTAATAGCTGTATTATAAGAAAATTACCAATGCAGGTGACACACCATACAGCAACTGCAGTAACTTGGCTAGATGTGGTTGCTGTCACTGATGTGAATCTAGTTGCGAACCACGGTCAACTCCCGGCTCCTGGGCTCTCCAAACATGACCTTTTGTTCTGTGCCTACAGACTGCACCTGCAGGTGCAGGAGTTCATCACATATCGAAATTCTAGGTGCCTGGATATGAGTGCTTTTATGTTTGATGCTGCCTCTATTCCTTGGCATGAAGTCATGAAGTCTCACAGATAATGTCGAGGAGATGGTCGACAGGTTGAACAGTTTTCTACTTCTCTTGTATGACAGGCATGCTCCTATGGTTACGAAAAGAGTAAATAAAAAGCCTGCACCCTTGTTCAGCCTAGAAATTCGTAGGTTACAGAAGATGATCGAAAATCAGTGAAATTTGAAGAATTTTAGTTTTTGATCAACAATATCTTCCGATTGCTACCATTGAGATGTATGATTCAAAATCCCTCTGAGGGTGTTTTTGTGCTCTACAATCTGAGATCAGATACAGCGCTCTATCTCATATAGATTTCCAGGTACACCTGACAACAATGCACCTTGTATTGTGAAAAACACCTAATTTCCAGCTTCAACCATCATCACCAACTACATTGTCCTCACATTGATATTTCGCACAATGACATAAGTTCATAAGATTATGTTCTATGAGAATCGCCTGTTAGATGCACTTCATTTCAGTATTTCCTAGTGGAGAGGCGCGCTTAGGGACACCTCAAGGATCAAAATTTCAAACACTTATAACTTTTGACACAATGCTCAGATTTCATCGTACTACACTTCATTCTTCTCGACTCGTCAAGGCGGCCCAAAATAATGCACCATAAGTCAAATTTGGTCGAAAAATGGAAAATCTATTGCTGAGTGTACTTAAGCACATATTCAAATACACAAAACATGGCCAATTTCTATATTCAAAGCTGCATGTCTTGTAAAATACTTTTGATAAAATTTCCAAATCTAGTGAGGATGTGAAAATTGTCCCTCTCTACCCAGTCCAATGAATAATACTTTCGATTCCAATACGATACGAGAGTTACGGAAGATTTTTAAAATGGTGATTTCAGTTTTAACATTTTTTTCGTGATTGTACTGTTGATCAAGAGTTTCTAAAACGAGTCTGATACATCATAGAATCCCACGATTGATTCCAAATTGTAGATAAATTCATCTTCTTCGAGCTCAGTTGCTTAAAATCCATCTTGAATCACTTTTTCCTATCGCCAAAACCGTTAATATGAGAAAAATATGTAAAATTTCCGGTTTTTTTCTAAACAATTAAAACTCACTTTACGAACATATTTTTTCATGTACCGTTTACAGCAGATGAAAAAGAAAACTCTATTGTACATTTCAAGATCAAGTAATGATTTTTAAAATGAGGGGTTACCGAGATACATAGCTTTGAATATATAGGAACTAGCAGGTAACCCGTGCTTCGCAAGGGTATATTTTAAAACTTGACGTAATGAAATCTAGAAGAATTGAAAATAGGCCTATAAGCATCCTCGGTTGATTAAGAATTTATAAGCAGCATTTCAAGTAAATCAGTCCAGTAGTTCAGACGTGATGATCCGTCAAACATAATTTTCCTATCCTCTACACGTGTATACGTGTTTGAGCCAGTTCCTTCCTTTATTGTCTAGAAGATGATAGAGAGATGGATGATCCATCATCCATCATCTATCTATCATCTTCTATACTATAATAAAAGAAAAGAATGAGAATAAATTCTGAAAGGTTTGAGATATCGATGTGCGGTTTTCACCATACCTTTTCTCTGGAAATCCTGTATCGGAATCATGTATCATATGACCACCTTTCAATTAAAAAAAGAAGTTGGATTCAAAATGGCGGTTCCAAAATGGCGGAGAAAAATTGGGTGCGACGGAAAACCTGTTTTTATCATTCGAAAAGGATCCTCAATCATACCTATCTTCTAATTTCCCTTTTCATTTCAAGAGAAATGTTCTGCTGCTTCCTTACAACAACTGAAAGCATGACAAATAATTGAAAAATTGACAAACTGAAAACTTGATGTAATCAAATATTGAAGAATTCAAAATAGGTTTATAACCATCCTCAGTTAAGCAAGAATCTATATGCACAATTTCAAGTTAATCAGTCCAGTAGTTCAGACGTGATGATGCATCAAACATAATTTTCCTGTACTTTACACCTGTATACGTGTATAATCCAGTTCTTTCCTTTATTATAGTACTAGTAGGTAACCCGTGCTTCGCAAGGGTCTATTTTAAAACTGCAAAATGAAAACTTGACGTAATAGAAAATCGAAATTTGAAAATAGGCCTATAACCATCCTCGGTTAATGAAGAGTCTATATGCAAAATTTCAAATTAATCAGTTGAGTATATTTCAGACGTGATGATGCGTCAAACATAATTCCCTATTCCTTACGTGTATAAGCCAGTTCTTTCCTTTATTATAGTATTGAAAACTGAAGAATACATAATACTTGGAAACCTCACAGAATCATATTGATTTTTCCAATACATCAATAAATTTTAGTTCGATTAGGATCCTCCTCAATTTGAATCAGGCAGCATTTTGTTTTCCCAATTCCAAACAAAATACCTAAAATACTCGTTTCACTGGGAATTCGTGTCTGATAGTACATTATAACTGAAGAATATAAATTATTTCTTATTTTATTGTGATCTATTCATGTTTTTCTTATGAAATTCAATTATAGGCCTACAGCATGAAGACTATATCCAATTTATTTGTACTGGTGGCAAAATTTTACATTAAAAATAATTATTTGATAAAATCCAAGTTCAATAGTAATGAAAACAAATTCCTTCAAAAAATAATTGATAATAATACGTTTCGAGGGAAAAAGTTAAGAACAAAAAAATGGGAAGCCTCGGGGCTTCGAACCGAGGAACCATCGCTCCGTAGCAGGCCTTTTACCGCTGCACTACATAGACGTTCGTAAATGCTAGTTTTATAACCTGCTCATAAAAAGACACACTTTGGGCTATGAAACTTCATGTAGCCTACAGTAGCATAGATGAATTTGAACATTAATTCTGGAAAATCTAGAAGGAAAATTGAAATTTGGGCTTCCAGGTGCACGAGATTGATATTTTTAGAATCTATGTTCAAAATTTGGAGATCTAAATCATTCCCGTTTTTCCGCTAAGCAATCCACAAGTTGACATGTTTTGATGCGAACAAACGAACACACGAACAAACACAACCCTACTCTCTCTTATTATATAGATAGAAGATAATAGATGGATGGATGATCATTGTTACTTTACTAAAAGATAGAATAAGTTGGATAGTTCCCCTTTCAGAGGGAGTTTTGACAACCCAAGAAACTCATTTTTCATTTGAAGATTTAACGAAAAGGTGCATATGACCTTATTTTTTTGCTCAGCTTGCCAAAATACCCCTCATTCCAATATTAAAATTTTCGAGTGACTGTACAGTAAGTCAGTCATTCTATCAGGGCGCGAATAATTTTGAAATTTTAATTAAATAAAAATGGGAGAGAATAATTTCTTTATGTAAATATCAACACCCTTATTCAAAGACATATTAACTGCTTGCGTTTTTATATTGCCGATGAAACTGTAGACATTTATTTAGCACTTTGTCTCAAAAAGCTGTTCTAGCTGAAAAATTAATAATGCATGCCACGTGTAAGCCTAGACATTGCATCAGGAAAACGAAGTTTCAAAACTATGGCCCAGTTGCACGTAAGTCTGTTAGAATAGAATAGAATTCTTTATTGTCATTAAACACACAGTGCAATAGACATAGTCGTCAGGAAACATAAAACATACAACAGTCACACAGACAAATACAAAATAAAACGTTTCACAGAAGTCAATATGGAGTCGGAACACACATCACAATAAACTTCAACAAAAAATGAGTTCTATACATGAATGACACATGAATAGATATAGCCTATGAATATATTTAAACATTGGAATAAATCATAAAAAAGAAAGGCTCTCCATACTCGAATCATGCCATTCTTGGAGTCATTATAGTGTTTTGGATTTCAGGCACTTGAACATTATAGTTTTAAATTTTCTAAAGCTAACATTTCTAGCATCTAATGGTAACTTATTAAATAATTTCATACTCATATAATCAAAGTTCATTCGAATCTTAGTCAATCTAGCCTGCGTTACCTGCAGCTGCTACCTATTTCTTGTGATGTGACTATGAATATCGCTTCTTTGCATTAATTTATCGAGATTACCTTTAGCAAAAGCAAACAATTAAGAATTAATGGACACGGTACAGTGAGTATTTCTAGTCTTACAAAATGATCCCTACAAGACTCAGTGGATGGGATGCCAATCATTCTTCTCAGAGCCTTATTTTGCCACAGTAATCTTTAGCACCAGGAGCATTACCCCAGATCAGAATTCCATACAAAAAATGAACATGGAAAAATACATAATAGGCATTGATGACCAAATCAAAGCTGGTACAATATTTCAACTTGCCAAGTAAATATGTCACTCTACATAATCGTTTATAGAGGTCCATTGTATGAGTATCCCAGCTCAGCTTAGAATTCAGGTGTATGTCTAAAAAATTTCACATTCTTATTCTCTCTAGCAGATTTTAAGCTAAACAGTAAGGACTCTGTTTTGTTACTATTAACGATCAACCTATTAACACTACACCAATACTCAGCTTTATTAACAATGAGCACTGTTTTCTGGCCAAGCTCTCCTGGATCTTTATCATTTATCAGAAATGTAGTATCATCTGCGTACAATATACATTTACCAGTTGCATAATCAGGAAGGTCATTTATATATACCAGAAAAAGGAGCGGTCCGAGGACCGAGCCCTGAGGGACCCCATTTCTAATATCAAGTATCAAGTAGCCCAGACTTTTTATTCCCTATCTTGGTGGTTTGCAACCTGTTACTTAAGTAAGATTTCAAAAGATTGTATTCGATATCCCTCACTCCATAGAATTTTATTTTTCCAAGTAGATTAGCGTGATCCACAATATCAAATGCCTTACTTAAGTCTAGAAGTGTTGCAGAAACACTTAATTAACACTGAATTAAGTTTTTCCCAAACAGATGTTTTTGAGATAATTTCTTTGATGCAGCTGTTTCACATTCACCATATTCTTATACAGAGTTTGTGAAAATGAAAATATTTATTAATTATCAAAACAATACTATTATTATATTTATAGTTGAATATTTTTAGAATATATTTGATACAATATTATCATTATTGAAAATATTGAACAATATTATTGAAGTTGAGTGGTATCAGGTAGAAAGCAATAATAGAAACAGATGTTCCTTTTTTAATTTCGACCATATGATTTGGTGATTTTTTAATGTAATCGTATGTACCATTAATGAAATTGAACATTAATTCTGAAAAATCTAGAAGGAAAATTGAAATTTGGGCTTCCAGGTGCACGAGATTGATATTTTTAGAATCTATGTTCAAAATTTGGAGATCTAAATCATTCCCGTTTTTCCGCTAAGCAATCCACAAGTTGACATGTTTTGATGCGAACAAACGAACACACGAACAAACACAACCCTACTCTCTCTTATTATATAGATAGAAGATAATAGATGGATGGATGATCATTGTTACTTTACTAAAAGATAGAATAAGTTGGATAGTTCCCCTTTCAGAGGGAGTTTTGACAACCCAAGAAACTCATTTTTCATTTGAAGATTTAACGAAAAGGTGCATATGACCTTATTTTTTTGCTCAGCTTGCCAAAATACCCCTCATTCCAATATTAAAATTTTCGAGTGACTGTACAGTAAGTCAGTCATTCTATCAGGGCGCGAATAATTTTGAAATTTTAATTAAATAAAAATGGGAGAGAATAATTTCTTTATGTAAATATCAACACCCTTATTCAAAGACATATTAACTGCTTGCGTTTTTATATTGCCGATGAAACTGTAGACATTTATTTAGCACTTTGTCTCAAAAAGCTGTTCTAGCTGAAAAATTAATAATGCATGCCACGTGTAAGCCTAGACATTGCATCAGGAAAACGAAGTTTCAAAACTATGGCCCAGTTGCACGTAAGTCTGTTAGAATAGAATAGAATTCTTTATTGTCATTAAACACACAGTGCAATAGACATAGTCGTCAGGAAACATAAAACATACAACAGTCACACAGACAAATACAAAATAAAACGTTTCACAGAAGTCAATATGGAGTCGGAACACACATCACAATAAACTTCAACAAAAAATGAGTTCTATACATGAATGACACATGAATAGATATAGCCTATGAATATATTTAAACATTGGAATAAATCATAAAAAAGAAAGGCTCTCCATACTCGAATCATGCCATTCTTGGAGTCATTATAGTGTTTTGGATTTCAGGCACTTGAACATTATAGTTTTAAATTTTCTAAAGCTAACATTTCTAGCATCTAATGGTAACTTATTAAATAATTTCATACTCATATAATCAAAGTTCATTCGAATCTTAGTCAATCTAGCCTGCGTTACCTGCAGCTGCTACCTATTTCTTGTGATGTGACTATGAATATCGCTTCTTTGCATTAATTTATCGAGATTACCTTTAGCAAAAGCAAACAATTAAGAATTAATGGACACGGTACAGTGAGTATTTCTAGTCTTACAAAATGATCCCTACAAGACTCAGTGGATGGGATGCCAATCATTCTTCTCAGAGCCTTATTTTGCCACAGTAATCTTTAGCACCAGGAGCATTACCCCAGATCAGAATTCCATACAAAAAATGAACATGGAAAAATACATAATAGGCATTGATGACCAAATCAAAGCTGGTACAATATTTCAACTTGCCAAGTAAATATGTCACTCTACATAATCGTTTATAGAGGTCCATTGTATGAGTATCCCAGCTCAGCTTAGAATTCAGGTGTATGTCTAAAAAATTTCACATTCTTATTCTCTCTAGCAGATTTTAAGCTAAACAGTAAGGACTCTGTTTTGTTACTATTAACGATCAACCTATTAACACTACACCAATACTCAGCTTTATTAACAATGAGCACTGTTTTCTGGCCAAGCTCTCCTGGATCTTTATCATTTATCAGAATGTAGTATCATCTGCGTACAATATACATTTACCAGTTGCATAATCAGGAAGGTCATTTATATATACCAGAAAAAGGAGCGGTCCGAGGACCGAGCCCTGAGGGACCCCATTTCTAATATCAAGTATCAAGTAGCCCAGACTTTTTATTCCCTATCTTGGTGGTTTGCAACCTGTTACTTAAGTAAGATTTCAAAAGATTGTATTCGATATCCCTCACTCCATAGAATTTTATTTTTCCAAGTAGATTAGCGTGATCCACAATATCAAATGCCTTACTTAAGTCTAGAAGTGTTGCAGAAACACTTAATTAACACTGAATTAAGTTTTTCCCAACAGATGTTTTTGAGATAATTTCTTTGATGCAGCTGTTTCACATTCACCATATTCTTATACAGAGTTTGTGAAAATGAAAATATTTATTAATTATCAAAACAATACTATTATTATATTTATAGTTGAATATTTTTAGAATATATTTGATACAATATTATCATTATTGAAAATATTGAACAATATTATTGAAGTTGAGTGGTATCAGGTAGAAAGCAATAATAGAAACAGATGTTCCTTTTTTAATTTCGACCATATGATTTGGTGATTTTTTAATGTAATCGTATGTACCATTAATGAAATTGAACATTAATTCTGAAAAATCTAGAAGGAAAATTGAAATTTGGGCTTCCAGGTGCACGAGATTGATATTTTTAGAATCTATGTGCAAAATTTGGAGATCTAAATCATTCCCGTTTTCCGGTATGCAATCCACAAATTGGCATGTTTTGATGCGAACAAACGAACACACGAACAAACACAACCCTACTCTCTCTTATTATATAGATTGGCCATTTTTTGTGTATTTAAATATAGGCGTACACTCAACAATAAATTTTCCATTTTTCGACCGAATTTGACTTATGATGCATGATTTTGGACCGCCTTGACGAGTCGAGAAGAATGAAGTGAAGTACATTGTGTCAAAAGTTATAAGTGTTTGAAATTTTGATCCTTGAGGTGTCCTTAAGCACCCCTCTTCACTAGGAAATACTGGGATGAAGTGCATCTAATGGGTGATTCTCATAGAACATAATCTCATGAACTTATGTCATTGTGCGAAATATCAATGTGAGGACAATGTAGTTGGTGATGATGATTGAAGCTGAAAATTAGGTGTTTTTCACAATACAAGGAGCATTGTTGTCAGGTGTACCTGGAAATCTATATGAGATAGAGCGCTGTATCTGCTCTCAGATTGTAGAGCACAAAAATACGTTCAGAGGGATTTTGAATTATACATCTGAATGGTAGCAATCGGAAGATATTGTTGATCAAGAACTGAAATTCATCAAAATTGATTTTTTCTCCAAATTTCACTGATTTTTGAAAAATCATAACTCAGTACTCATTGGAGATAGAGAATTCCAAATGATCTCATTTTATAATGTAAAAAAGAGAGCAAATTGTTCTGTCCGATTACGAGATTTGGCAGAAATAGCTGAAATCTGGAAAATGAGCCGAAAATACGAGGTTTTTGAACCATTCTGTATCTAGAAAGGAAATTTTGCATGAAGAAATTGGTTCTGGAGTTCTCTTATGCACCCGAAAAATATTTTTAAAAAATAGAACTACAATATAAATTGCAAGCACACCCCCTTTCATATGTCTATATTGACTGGAATATTTACATTTAAAATAATATTGAAGCATCAGCCGATAAGGTGATGCTAATTTTGGCCGACTGCTTTTCCCTTTAACAATACTAAAATCACCCTTACCTCTCTGTATAGGTTTCATCCAATATCAGTTTATACTTCCCAAGATGAAATTAAAAATATTTCAGAAGGTATGAGATCTCTTCAAAGTTTTCATTCAGTTGAGTGAGCACGATGAATTATTATTCGTGAATTGAGTTATAAGAGACATAATATTGCAGTGATTGTGTTAGTTTTGCTGCGGTCTCGTGAGACTTATTGTTGTTATGTGATAATTTCTGCTCATTATTTTTCATAGTTATATCGTTTTTCACAATTTTTTTCGATGGACATGGACTTTACACCTTTTATAAATAGTATTCATATCATTTTATAGTCCTTGATATTTATATTTAAAAAAATATTGCTATTTTCTCTTAAATATTACATGAGAGGTGTGAATACGAATATAAAAATATTGAATAAGCTTCCAATGTATCTAATGCCAACATATTGTAATTGCAAACTCACCAGCTATTATAAGAATTAGAATCCCCCAGTATATCAATTATATACGCTATAATTACTAGAAAAATTACCTGTAGGCTATATATGGGCGAATCCTAATTCTGATAATAGCTTGTAAGTTTCCAATTGCAATAAGTTTGCATTATTTGATATATTGAAAATTTATTTGATTATGTATATTACTTGTTTAATCATACAAAATTACTAGTACCCTTTTGCTTCATAAACATGATTAGTTTTGAGCATTAATATGTTATTTTCAATGATTCAACTTATACCATTAAATGTACTAGTAATTTTCTGTAATAATTGAACATTCAAGTAGCCCTATTAAATTACTTTATAAGCTATATATTTGTATTCACTCCTTACATATAACGTTCAAGAGAGGATAAGATTTATGAATAACAGTTGATGAGATTGACCTTCGTGTATTCCATAGCTCATTTTCAATTTGTCTTCGTGTATTCCATAGCTCATTTCCAATTTGTCTTTGTAAAACCAAGAAAATTATTTTAATGTGCAATTCGACGATTGAAAATGAGGTTGTATTGAGAGAAATCATGTCCACAACAATACATTCATTCATAAAATGAAATTTAAAATTAAAAAAAAAATTTTTTTGATGATCATACAATTTTAAAGGTTCATTTGTTTATTTCTCAGAAAAAAATACAATTAATTTAGTAGGCCCAGTGTTATATAGATTCCAATAGAGTCGACAAGCATATAGTTCAGTTTAAAACAATCATGTTGCAAATGTTTGAGTATTTCATGAATTTTAAAAAAGCGGTCTCAGAGACAGCTTGTAATAGTTATGGGCATAATTCACTCTGTAGTAACTAAGGGTGTGAGTATTTTCAGGATACCTTGAGTAGATTGCGAGGAACTGTGAAGCAAGGATGGATGATTGTGAACAAATTGATTGGAGAAGCTAATACAAAAAATGAGTTATCAAAAACTGGTGAATTGCTAAAAGGAAATATAAATATTGCAAATGAACTAAATTACCATTTAGTTACAATATACTATGATATGATTCATATAATGAATATTATCAACTCGGCTTATAGCCTCAGTCAACCTAAAGATGCTTTCTTTTTCACATGAATTGCTTACTGAACGGAAGATCTTCAATAGAAGTACTTCAACAATGATGATTTTCCGTTGCAATATTCAGATTCTTCCTATTTTGGTGGATTAGGTGATTTTTTTTCTCGTGAGTGATGAGATGAGATGATGGTGACAGGCAAAAATAACTGGTAACTACTTGTTGGTATTTGAACACACGACTGACTCTTTAGAGCGCAGTTTATCAGAAGTTGTCGATAGCGCTTTAATTGACTGTGGTATCGAAATCAGCAAATGCCTAGAAATAATTATGCTTTTTTTATTCTTGAAGAATTATCCTAGCTATCATAATCTTCATTCGAAAATCCATTCCAAATCAAACATATTTATAGTCTCACTCACTTGCAGAGGTAGTTTTCGAAATAGCACACAAAACACAATGTTTCCCCAAAGGTATTGACGGTTCTATATACTGTTGTTACTTTTTGAGCTGGCTTTTAATGACAGTATACTTGTAGTGAACGTGTATTGTGTGAACAGGGGCGAAGGGCAGAGATCTGTTTAGTGTTAACTTGGCTTAATAAACTCTGCTCAATAAAAGAGAAGGAAAAGCCCTTGTTCCATTTATAGCACACCCTTGCCGTGTAGCGCCAAGCTTTTCCCTCAAATAATACATTAAGTATTAACCTTTTTCATTTCTCTGGTCAGTGTTTGCTTTTTCTATCTTGAAGGTGCTTCTTCCAATCCCTTCAAGTTTTATAATGGCAGTTCTGGTGATTTCTCACTTCGCTAATTCAAATTAAAATGTTAATTTTTTAAATTCCACATTCTGAATAATATACATTCATTCGAAAACCTCCAGTCTTCTTTAAAATACGATTATATCAACCTTATCGATTACATAAATCATGAATCGAGTTATCTCTTCTCCTTCATAACTGAATTCATAACTTTCTTATATTAGAATTCGTGTTACTCATCCAATCCAGATTATTTAGTAAAGTTAGAAGCTTGTATCATTTGCCTCTAATGATACATGAATATCTAACGAATCAGTGCAATATTAATGGATTTAGCTGAGAAACTAAACTGAAAATGAGAGATAAAAAGAATCAATTTTATCCACAAATTCTCGTTTTCGCAGTTTGATGAAAATATTGTCAGTTTCGAAATCAAACTGATCTGAAAAAAGTAATTTGTTGAGCTATAGAGGCTCTAAGCTATTGTTGAGGTTAACCTTATTTCACAGTACGGCAACTGTATTGTTAAGAGTGACGCATTATTATACTTTTGAAGCCGGATGCGGTGCCTTAGCCTCGGGGCTTTAGACGAATGCAGTTAATGTGCAGATCATATCTGCTGGAGACCCTACTGATATAAGACATTCAACTCGATCGATTCACACTGAATAGGACTTACAATGAACAGGGCAGGCGGATCCGAGTGTTTCAAAATGAATGACCCGATTTCAAAAAAAAATTCATGAATGGGCTCAACATCAACCATCAACGGAACACGTTTTAAATTACAGACAATGTCTATGGAAATCTATATAATATAATAAAGGAAAGAACTTCATCGTACAATGAATTTCAAATTACAAATACAATCAATTGTAATTGTAATCAAATAATAACGAAGTATGTTACACTAACAATAAAAAACTGGATAATCCAAGAATATTATTTCGATATCAAAATAATGTAGCTTCCGTTCTAAATGTCTCTTGAAATTTTTTTTCACATATTGTTGAAAGTCCTTTGATGAGAATTACCTATGTATAGAAATTCTCGAGGTTTTTTTTCTCTCTTGGAATTAGGGTACTGCTCCTACTGGCGGACAAGTTCTTACTTATGCCAGTAGATTCCCACCAAGCTTATGCTATTAGGTGTATTGATGTAATGATAAAATAATCCTCAATAATATCAGTTCAAGTATGCATTATTATTTTTACTATTTAGGAATAGAACTATTGATACTATTATTGTTTAATTATATTTTTTTTATTGAAGAATATTGTTTATTGATTGTGATTCATTGCATTTGTGATGTACAATTGGAGTGTTTGTTTTTTGTGGAGATAAATTTGAATTTTATTTTTAATAGATTACAATAAGATTTAAATCAACGAAAATAATGAATAATATAATAAAGGAAAGAATTAGCTTATACACGTACGGGATAAGGAATTCACGAATGACGCACCATCACGTCTCAACTACTGGACTGATCAGCTTAATATTTTGCATATAGATTCTTGATATACCTGAGATGATTATAAGCCTATTTTCAATTCTTCAAGATCTCATAAAGTCAAGTTTTCAGTTTGTCAAATTTCCAATTATTAATGCCCTCAGTTTGTTATACGTTGCTAACTTTGCTTGAGAATGGTCATAAGGGAATTTGACAATAGGTCTGATTGAGGATCCTATCGAATAAGATCAACTACTTTTCTGTCGCATCAAAATTTTGGTACGCCATCTTGGAACCGCCATTCTGAATCCAACTTCATTATTTTCAAATTAATTAGGAAGTGGTCATGATTATTTCGATACAGAATTTCAAGAGAAAATGAATGGTGGAAACCGCATATCAATGTAGCAAACCGTTCACATAATTTGAAGATAATAATAAATAATACAAAAAATGAAATAAATGAGTTCATAGAAAATCTGACAACTTTCTGTTCTTAAAACGTTTCTGTTCAATGTGTCAAATATGTGGGTAGAGATGTAGGTGTTTACTCACACTTGAAAAAGGTTTAGATTTTTTATGCTTTTATTTTTGCTGAGTTATCAGTACAGTATCATTTAATAACTTTGATACTGTTCGAGATATCGATGCGCAGTTTCCTCCATTCATTTTCTCTTGATTTTCTGTATGAAGAACAAGTATCATATGACCACTATCTTATTTAAAAAAAATAAGTTGGATTCAAAATGGCGGGTCCAAGATGGCATACAAAGATTTTGAAGCGACAGAAGAGTAGTTTTTTTAAGTTGAGGATCCTCAATGGAACCTACTGTCAAACTATCCTTGTAGAAGAAATATCAATGTTTCCATAATTTTCACCAATACTGTATATAATCGCACTCTCTGATCTCGTCAAAAGCATGTATAAATGTTTCATATTAAGACTAATCACGTCAGTATAAGTTCAAATCATGAAGACAACTCACATCATATACCATGTGTTGTGGTATGCTACATTTTGACATAAGATTTGATTGTATAATCAATTTATGCCCAAGATTTCTTTGAGAGATGAAAAATATCCACTGGTTTTCTTATCACTTCTGATCTTCTGGGCTTGCTCCATGATCACTATAGCATATACGTAGCATATAATTCAGCATTGCTTGAATCGAATCTAAGGAAGAGTGGGTTCTCCAATGGAGAAGAGAAGTAAATGGTACAAAATTCTATTGACATGACTTTTTTCAAATTCAGTTTCCCATGCGTCTATTATCCGGACTTTGGAGAGCTCGATAAATTTGGATTCAGCCGTGCATCATCGGAATTAATAAGCAAATAAGAGAGAGAATCAATCGAGAAGTGGAAGAATTGATAATTGGATCTTCTCAAACACATCGTCTGTATGCCATCCGGATATTAAAAGTTAATTCAGTGTTTTCAGTCCACGAGAGCTCATGGACCTTTCACAGATCAAGAGACCTTTCTATTGATATGATCGACTATATTAAGTTTATTATTTGATTTTGCCAGCATTCAATCAAACGGCATTTCCTTTCCGATTAAATCAGAATGTGTGTAACAGTTAGAGGCTTCGACGAAATTAAAATTTGCATTGGAGTCGTCTATTTGTTCACGATTCATTTTGAACACCCATTCAGTTTGTAAAATAAACATGGAGGTATATCTAAGAGAAGACTCACATCGATTCGCATCGGCTTTCATGTAGGCTAAATATTATTCTGCTTTGACAGTGCTAGCACAATAGCGATTTGTTCCATGTAATACTGATTCACACAGGAAATTACATCAAGATCTGAATTGCTCTCAAGTATACAAATATTAATAATTCGATTGTATGGTATGAGATGTTGTGGTATTTCTCCATAACTGAGGTGAACCGAGTTCAGCTGAAGATGTGGTAGGTATTACCATGAAACCTGGTTATGTATTATGAATTAAATTTCGAATAAATAAAAGTGGTATTGACAATATCAGAGTCTTATACTTTCAATTATACAATGATATGACTTTGCATTATTTCCTGTACCATAAATCCTGAATAGAATAACAAGAAGTGTATGTTTCAGCCTACTTTCAGTTTACTTTTCAGTGTGATTTCCTGTTAATTGGCATATGTATCAACTTTGGCTAGTAGAGAAGTGTTCGCGTTCATTATCATGAAATTTACCCTGATTGAGTACTTTAACATGTTATTGGTCTATGGAGAGTGTGGATGCAATTCAAGAGAGGCAGAGAGAGTATACAGGAAACGTTCTCCTGACCGAAAACACCCATCTCATAACACGTATTTAAGATTGACAGATGTCAAGATGGTAAGAGTCTAGGATCAGTTTCAAGGTACGAGAGGTCCGTCTTAATTTCTGAAGCTTTTGAGAATCTTATTCTTGAGTATTACGAGCAGAATCCTCGATCCAGCATCCGGCGGGCAGCTGGGATGTTGGATGTTTCAAGAATGATAGTTCAAAGAATATTGAAGAACAATAACTTTCGACCATTTCATGATACCATTTCAAGAGTTGAATGAACCTGATACTGTTTCAACGATGCAGTTTTGCCGTTGGATATTAGCACAAGATTGTATTTCAAACATTTTATGGACAGATCACAGATAAAAGTACGTTCACAAGCGCTGCGCTGTAAATTTCCACAATACACATACATGGACCTTTCATTTTTCCTGCAAGAATAAATGGTGAAGTTCTTATGGGCTCTCTGGACAATGAGCTTCACGAATTGATGGAAGACGTGCCTCTCAATTTGAGGCAGAATATCTGGCTCCAGTTGGATGGCTGCCTCCCTCATTATGCTAGAAACGTCCATGGGTGGCTTGATAACAATTATGCTGGGCGGTGGATTGGCCGTGGTGGACCCGTAAGTTGGCCACCACGCTCACCTGATCTTACTCCAATAGACTTCTACTTTTGGGGGATTGTGAAAAGTAAAAGTTTACAGAGAACCTGTAGAGACCAGTGAGGAACTGATTCTCAGAATTCGATTGACTTTTAAAGTAATGAAGAGACGGCCCAACGAAGTGAGACGGGCAACTTGAAGCTTGATGAACCAGTGGCGTAACTAGTCTGACTGCGCCCCAATGCTAGTATTTCTTTGCGCCCCTATTCGTAGACTCATTCACCTACACCCCCCCCCCCACAAACCACTCATACGAATCTAATGGCATTTCTTTGCACTTACACACTCCCTGGATACTGTTTTGCTACACACGGCATTCAGTCCAGTCAACGAAGGGTTATAGAAGGAAAATTTTCAAAGACAATTTTTGACCCCGAAGTTCTGTTTAGGGTAGTGAGGAGGTAAAAAAGTCCCCACCTCTGCCATCTGTGCTAAGTGGGTGAGGGTGGTTCAAAGGTACTATTTTTGTTTCTCTTATATAATTCTTGAAAGATATGCATCTATTATATAAAAGCTATGACTATTTTATACAAGATTAAAGCTTAGGCTACATAATTTCCTACACTATTTTATACAAAATTAAAGCTTACATAATTTCCTACAATATTGATCTCAAAACATTTTCTATATCTCTTTCACTTTTCGAGTACCTATCTTCTCTTAAAGGTGTGACATTTTTGAAAAAAAACACATTTTCCTTCAATTTTTCGCCATCTAAATGCGTTCAACCGACATGACTAACTACTGTATTCAAAAATGAAGCTTGTTAAATTCTCTACGATTTATGTTTAGTATGGAGTTTTGTGATTTTCCTAACAATTTTCGAAATATACGTTCTTGAAAATGTGAAATTGTTCAAATAACAGCTTTTCATCCAATTGTTTGCTCTTTCAGGGCGTATCCCACCAACAATGCATCATGAAAATGAATGCTTATCATAGATTTGTAGAGCATTGATCTCTCTTCAATTTGATGTATTATTTCACCATTTCATATTTTTCTTTCATTGTTATAACAGATTCAATGTAGTGGGTAAAATTTTCTATTCTGTACTAATTGATCATTTGACAATGAAATTTGAGGGGAATGTCTGGTACAAAATTTTTGACTTTGAAGGTCAATGAAGACTATTTGGGAGGTAAACATTGCAGAAATGCCCATCTCTAGTCCGTCTGTTAAAGTTGTGGAACTACTAAGTTGACACTTGTTGCAGAGTTGAGAATTTAACCCCCCCCCCCACCCACATTGAATCTGCTATAACAATGAAAGGAAAACATGAAATGGTAAAATAATACATAAAATTGAAGAGAAATCAATGTACTACAAATCTATACGATAAGCATTCATTTTTACGATGCATTGTTGAAGAGTTATACAACCTGAAAAAGCAAAAAATTGAATGAGAAGCTGTTATTTCAACAATTTTTCAAGAGAGTATATCTCAAAAACTGTTGGGAAAATCACTAAACTCTTTTGAAAAAATTGTAGAGAATTTATCAAGCTTCATTTTCGAATATTTGGTCATGTCGGTTGAACGCATTTTTCTTAAGATATAAACGTGTAAGCGAAACATTAAAAAATTAAACTTTTAAATCACCCTCACCCCTGTAGCACAGTGGGTAGTCGTGGGGACTTTTGATTTATGTTCACCTCCTCACGACCTTAAACGAAATTGCGGGGTCGAAAATTGTCTTCCAAACGTTTCCCTCTATACCCTTTTTTGACCATTCATTGCCTGGACTAATTATACAATCTCTATCCATTTAGAGAAAGATTAGTCAAAGAAATTAATATAATTTTAATTATAATTATTAAATATAATAGTCCATGCTATGGTATTATTAGTGTTCCCAGAGATGAACTAAGTCAATGGTTTCTCTATGAAATAACGAATACAACTCCGTGGCCGAATAGATTGGATTAGATAGTTATGATAATAGTAATTAGATTAGATAAATAGGCCAATGATAAATAAGAATTAGATTAGATAGACCAATAATGCAGCTGAACTAAATATATGGTTTCTCTATGGTATAACGAATACAACTCCGTGACCAAACGTTTCGATAAACTACAAAGAATTTTACTTAATTTTTTTTTAAAATAATTTTCCAGAATATTATTTTTACGCCCTCCCCCAGGCCTGCGCCCCCTGAAGAACTGCGCCCCAATGCAGCGCATTGCTTGCAGTGGCGTTATTTACGCCACTGAATGCAATGTTTAGGCTTACACGAGGCATGCATTATTAATTTTTCAGCTAGAACAGCTTTTTGAGACAAAGTGCTAAATAAACGTCTACAGTTTCATCAATGCTGTATCGGCAATATGAAAACGCATGCAGTTAATATGTCTTTGAATAAGGATGTTGATATTTACATAAAGAAATTATTTTCTTCCATTTTTATTTAATTAAAATCTCAAAATTATTCGCGCCCTGATAGAGTGACTGACTCACTGTACAGTCACTCGAAATTTTTAATATTTGAATGAGGGGTATTTTGACAAGCTGAGCATAAAAATAAGGTCATATGCACCTTTTCGTTAAATCTTCAAATGAAAAATGAGTTTTGTGGGTTGTCAAAACTCCCTCTGAAAGGGAAACTATTCAACTTATTCTAACTTTTAGTAAAATAACAATGATCATTCATCCATCTATTATCCTCTATACTATAATAAAGGAAAGAACTGGATTATACACATATACAGGTTTAAAGAATAGGAAAATTAATATGTTTGACGCATCAAACGTTGAAATTGTGCATATAGATTCTTGCTTAACTGAGGATGGTTATAAACCTATTTTGAATTCTTCAATATTTGATTACATCAAGTTTTCAGTTTGTCAAGTTTTCAACTATTTGTCATGCTTTCAGTTGTTGTAAGGAAGCAGCAGAACATTTCTCTTAAAAAAGAAAATAGAAGATAGGTGTGATTGGGGATCCTTTTCGAATGATAAAAACAGGTTTTCCGTTGCACCCAAATTTTTTCCGCCATTTTGAATCCAACTTCTTTTTTTAATTGAAAGGTGGTCAAATGATATATGATTCCGATACAGGATTCCAGAGAAAAGGTATGGTGAAAACCGCACATCGATATCTCAAACCTTTTAAAATTTATTCTCATTCATTCCCTTTATTATAGTATAGAAGATGATAGATAGATGGATGATATATCCATCTATCTATCTATCATCTTCTATACTATAATATAGGAAAGAACTGGCTTAATTAAACACGTATACATGTGTAGAGGATAGGAATATTATGTTTGACGCATCATAACGTCTGAACTACTGGACTGATTTACTTTTTTTTTCTTTTCAATTCAATTTATTTTTTATTCACGTATCATACAATTTTAACAACACAATTACAATTATAAAATGAATATTAGAACCCACATAGACTATACGTCCGTGTGTGGGAGCAGTTCTTAAGATTAGTTGTGTTCAATAAAAAATATTGGGCTATAAGTATAAGATACATACGGTAAATGAAATAAAAATAGATTATATTTAATATATTTTTAGGATTAATTATATAAAAAAAATCAATTTGAATTTGAGAAGGAAGAAAAGATAGATCCATTGGAAGAAAATTAGACAATCGGCTTGTAATAATACCTATTTTTATAATTTATTAATAATTATTATTTTCATCACACCAGAACAGCCGGAATCGCTTTTTGCAAAATGTATTTGGTAAGAAAAACAGATTAAAATTTGAATTTCAAACATAAGGTGATTTGATTAAATTCTCTGCAAAAAGTGTCCTTATTATTGAAAATGTAAATTACTAAAGTTTTTATGAAAATCTGCCTAACATTCATTACTGGAAATATATTGGATAGTAGATTGGTGGGAAAACGCTGGTTTTTTTGTAATATGGTTTCAATTATCAACCTCTGGGCGACCGACAGAGGCTCCAAGACCGCCAATGACGCACCTCCCCACGCCAGAATGCCATACTGCAGCAAAGACTGCACATACGCAAAGTACACTGTCCTGCAGCGATCCACAGTAAGCACTTGGCCCAGCCGTGAGAAGGCATAGATTAATTTTCTCAAAAGGTTCTTCAGCCCTTGTACATGAGGAACCAAGCTTAATTTACTATCCAGGATGACTCCTAAATATTTATAATGAGCAACCCGTTCAATTATGCCACAGCCGCAGGCCTCCGACTGAGGATCGTCACAGGTGTGCATCCTTAACACATAGCGATCACAGTCAATATCTTGTCGACCAATAAATGGAAGATGTTTGGTTTTTTCAATATTAACTGTAAGAGAGTTATGGTCAAACCAATTTCTAATTTTGGCAAGGTCATGGGATGCGTGCTTGTATGCCTCACCCCACGTGCAGCCCTCAGACGCCACAGCCGTATCATCCGCAAACAAGAACAGTTTCCCTTTAATTTTCAATTTGCTTATATTATTAATATAAATCAAGAACAATAGAGGGCCCAATGTACTGCCCTGGACTACTCCGTACTCTATTGGTAATAGTTTGCTAAGAGATCCATTGATTGAGACAATTTGTGAGCGATTCCCTAGATAACTAGTGAACCACTCCAATTCTCTATTTCTCACTCCTATTGTTTCTAGTTTTTTGTAAAGCTTTGTCCTATCAATCGCATCGAAAGCTTTTGCTATATCTAAAAATGTAATCAAAACCTTCTTCTTATTTCCTAATTTTGTAGCTATCTCTTTGGTTAGGTCGAACAAAGCATCTGAGGTGCTTTTGTTGGTAATGAATCCATATTGTTCGTCTGCAATAATATTTTCCCTAACAAGGTATCTTGTGAGCTGAACTTTAACACATTTTTCTATTATTTTACTGACAACTGTAAGAAGAGAGATTGGCCTATAATTGCTTATTATTGACTTTGGTCCTGCTTTGTAGATAGGGATAATTTTTGCTGTTTTTAATGATGTTGGAAATTTTCCTGTATTGATACTCAGGTTTATGATGTGCATTAAGGGTTGTTGTAATTCATTCAAGTTATTTTTAATCATTTTAGTAGGTATACTATCTAACCCGGGTGATGAGTTTCCCCTAATACTGTTTATAACACCATAAAGTTCTTCTGGACTGATCGGCTGTAGGTTGAATACAGACTGAGTAGCATGATCAGCATCATCCACCTCGGCAGGTCCTACTGGATTCAGAGCCTCCGTCAGTTGTTTTCCCACAGAGGAGAAATATTCGTTAAAAGAATCGCTTAAAGTTTCGAGCGCTGTGGCAGCCGAATCACAAGTTTTGTGCCCAAAAGCCCCGACTGGAAATACCTCCTTGCCAACTGGACGCCCTGAAATCTCATTGACGATTTTCCAGAATTTTCTTGGATCGCCAGCTGCGGAATCTATCTTCTTTTTATAAAAGTTATTTTTAGCATTTTTTATTAAAGAGTGAAGCGAGTTCCTATACCTAATATATCTTTGTTTTAGATCGAGATTAAAAGGTTGGGCCCGCACTTTTTTGCTAAGTTTATCGCGCATTCTAATAGATATTACTAATCCTGACGTAATCCATGGTTTTATCTTTATATTCTTTGAAGTTATCGGGGTACTGCATGAATTAGACTCTAAAGTTGTTTTCAAGATACTGAGAAATGAATCTGTAGCTTTGTCAACATCATTTGTATTTAAAACTTCATCCCAGCACTGAAATTGCAAACAATGTTTAACTCTGCTCCAACATACTTTTGAATGAAATTGATTACTATTGTTATTGTTATTATTATTACAATTACTACTACCGGTATTATGAATTATGTTTAAGCAGATAGGATAGTGATCGGTTATTTCGGATTTTAAGATAAAAGATGATAATTTTGTTCGGTTGGGTATTTTTGCAAAAATATGATCAATACAAGTATTACCATCAGGCCGGGCTACTTTATCAATACATGAAATTAAGCCGTTTGCATACATCACCTCCATGTAGCGATCTAATTGCATATTTGGGGTTGGATTAAGTATGTCACAGTTAATATCGCCAATCACTGCCGAAAGGCCAGCGTTATCAAAGTTCTTGCCACAAAAATCATTCAAGGCATTTGTGAACAGCAACTGATTAGAATTTGGACTGCGATAAATAGCTAGGAGATTGCAAGGCAGACCAAACCAGTCGAAAACAATATTCAGGCAGGTGGCAACCCCTCCCAGACACAGCTCAGTACACGAAACAGACAGGGCACTATCAATGTAGATAACAATACCATCATTATTATTGAATGATCTAAACACATTGAAACCATCGATGTGTATTAAATCAGTATCGTAATTAAGCCATGCTTCAGTTAGAATAATGCAGTTGAATTTTACTTTGAGATCTTCAATCAATACTAAGAATTCGTCGAAATTGCGATTATAGCTCCGGATATTTTGGTGGATAATTCTGAACGATTGAGTATTATTTATCTATCTTCCTGGCTAGCCTGATAAACTACCTGTATCTTCACAGTATAAGCACTCTACTAACTGGTAATCACAAATTAGATTCTGTTCAATCATAAAAATCAATTCGAATGTATCCGCTTTCGGAAAGCTGCTAAAAAATATAAATAGAATTATAAGAGGCCGATAGCTTTGTTGATGATTAAAAAGTTTTCATTAATTTGTAAGTTCGACTTTAGATTGAAAGGAAAGAGTATCAATGCAAAGACAAGTTCTCTCCTTGATTAAGAAAGAAAAAAAAAGAAAGAAAAAAGTATGAGATCTATCAAGAGGTGCGCTATTGATGTATCAAGTTTCAAGACAAGACTTTACTAAGTTAGAAGCAAAACAATATACACTGAAAAAATAAATAAATGTGGGTATTTCCCAATTTGAAGTTTTTTTTATAGATCTAAGCAATAAGATATCATACTTTCAGATAGTGATAGCCAATTCAAGTTGTTTTCATAGATTAAATTATTCGCTCACAACTAAAGTTAGTATGGTCGCCTACTTGAGTAGAACAATTTGAAAGACTGAAACATTTTTGCAATATGATTGTTTCACTTTGATCTCTCCTTCAAAATTGTAAATGAACAAGATAAAATAAAATATACATGTTAATAATCATTTCAACAACCAAATATGAATATCATTTAAAACTGTTTGTTAAAACTGATTAATGAATATTAAAAACGAATATGCAATGAATATTTCTTGGATTTCCACTTCATTAAACTAATTGAGGGTTTCGGAAAAACATTTCATGATATAATATATGACATAAATAAAATAAGAATTAAGTTACCTCTGTTAGTATGCTTCTAAATTAAAACAAAAAAGTCTTCAACTTGAAGTTATTTAACGTTCTTAAACTCAAATAATAATTCAACTTGTCCTTAATCAACTATATTCATGAATCAAAATAAAATCTAGTATTATTGATTTTGTATTATCATTCAATACTACAATTATAAAAATAATACCCACCAATATCAGTAATATGTAAAAAAGAATATTCTCAGTGTAACTCAGATTCAAAATCTGATGATTACCGTATGCTATTTAAATTAAAACTCGCAGTCCCATCGCTCAAATACCCGGCGATTACTATATAAAACAAGTATGAATAGCATTGTACCTATTGACTAAATTTAAACGGTTCCAAATAGCCTTCGTGTTTGGTGTAGCCGCTACATCATCACTTGTCGTATCGGGAGCAGCGGGGTGTGACTTGGTATCGGCAGCCATCAATTGTTGCTGATTTTTGTCCAATAATTGTTGAAAGAACTCCACATGCTTTACTCGTTGTGGGTTCGTGGTCGGCGTCCGCTTGACCAGCACTCGTCCGTCGGCGACCCATGCAGCCGCCAGTTTGCCGCTCTTCACTTGACGCCTCGCCTCAAAGTAAATAGCGTTGTTATTCTCAGTGAGATGGTCGTTGATGTAGATTTGTATATTCGGAAAAGAAGGATGCAGTTCTTGGGCAGACATTACTTTCCTCGCTCGCCTTGCGTGAATCCACTGGGTTTTTGTCTGTCTTGAAACAAAATTAACTACGATTGACGGTGGACGATTATCTCTCATCTTAGATGGTAAACGATGGGCAGCAGACACATCGTAACTGTTAAAGTTCACTTGTAAGAGTCTAGCAAGTTCCCCAAGTATTTGAAAAATATTCTCACCTCGCGATCTCGGCACACCAGCAATAATAATGTTATTTTTCCTGGTTTGCTGTTGTAGGTCTGACACCTCACACTTTAACAAATTAAGTTGAGTATTTAAACGTTCGTTTTCAGTTCTAAGGTATTTTACTTGCGAAGTATTTTGCTCACACTCTTTTCTCACACCCTCGAACTGTGACTTGAGTGATCCTAAGTCTTTGACAACACTTGCAATGTCCTCTTGCATTTTTTTAAGAGCGAGTTCTGACGAGTCACTGCGCTCGTTAAACTCCTCGCGAAAAGAAGCAATTGCCTCAAGCACTGACTTTTCACTGTTACTAGTGGGTACACAGACACTGTTAGCCGAGTTAGGAAGTTTCATACATGAATCGCACTTCATATTTTTACGCGTGTTCACTTTATTTTTGACGTCGCCCGAAACACATTGAGCATGAATGTTGACCGAGCATTCGCTACACTTTATAATGTCTTTCACTAACATTTCTCTCCCGCATTTTCCGCAATCATCACCCATTATGAATAAATTTGTGAGAAACAGAACTGAAAATAATAAATTGAGGTTATAGATTGGAGCTATTGGCTATTGTTGGGTCGACACAATTCTTTCCGAAAGCGGATTCAACCGATCTAGTCTCGTTTAAGCAGGAGCTTCAGCAAACGATCCGATCCCATCGACTGACTGATAAGAACTGAGACTTGAAATGCTGCTTATAAATTCTCAACCGAGGATTCCTATAGGCCTATTTTCAATTCTTCTAGATTTCATTACGTCAAGTTTTAAAATAGACCCTTGCGGAGCACGGGTTACCTGCTAGTAGTATTTAAAACTACCATTCCACAATAATGCTAATTATAGCGAACAGTATCTAACTCAATAAATTGAGTTAGAATCACATGAAACACTCAGCATGCCTACATTATTAATGTTGTAGCCAGTGCTCTCAATTTGAATAATCAACTTTATCCATTAGCTACAAGAACTGACCGGTGATTATGAGGGATGCTTGTGCAATAAATGGCAGGTTGTTTCTCAATATATGGTGATGAGTGATGATAATGATGATGAAGCCCCGGGCTAACTGCAAAGTGGAAAGCCAATCTGGAAATTTGAATGAAGCATTCATCTGCAATTGTAGGTCTGTTTCGATGCACCGCAATTGATGAAATATAATATCAATTGAGTTGATGAATTCTTTTGGTCATCTCATTAATGACCGAATGTCTGATTATATGTTGACTGTTGACGGCATTCTACTACCTAAATCTCACAGTGTTATAAAAGAATAACGCTCCAAGCTACATCCTTCTATTCTCGACAAGATTATTCATTCATTCATTTGCCGTATTCATTTCTCGTGTACGAATGCTAAGCATATGCTCGAGCCATTCATTAAGGTCAGTGAAAAAATGACTGCTGCTCCATCCCACAGAATCCGATGCCAAATAGAAACATTCTGATCAATTTGTGTCTCGAATACGACCGACATTCACCTTCTGACATATTTTTATAAGCTACCAGCAATAAAATGCAGCCAGGTCCTTTAAAAGAGACCTCTTCCAAAGCACCAATACTGATGATATTCGTCATTCCTCTATAATGATACGTTCACGATCAGCAATGCATCGCATTTTAAAATTGGATGACCACCGTTGCAGTTTCTACCTTAGCCGCATCTTAATAATTGGAACGTATTTTTCAGTTTCAGTTCTTGTGTTCACCATCAGTTTCCAAAAAACTATAAGGCAGAAAAGTTTTGCAGTATTTCATCATACAAGTGAGCCTCATGTCATTTGCAACAATAAGAAATGACATTATGTTCATGTTTAAATATCAAATTAATTTACTACACAATTTGTCAGAGGATAGTTAGTAAGTGACATATTAAAATGTAACATGATTTCAAATGTCTAGTCTTGAATTCTTATTCTGACTTATTTATCCATACAGAGTAAACTATTCTATTGGTAAACTATTCTACAGAGTAAGTTCTATTGCTACAAATAAGACTAGAAGTTGCGTATTTCAAAATCAGAGCATTAGTAACAATGCATACTAAATACATATTATACTAGTGAGCACCCCCGGCTGGAGAACTCAGTTCATTCTATGACTAGAATAGTTAATAGAGTATTAGAATAGTACTATAAATAGTACTAGAATAGTACCTTGTATTATAAATTTTATAATCATTAATATAACAAGATATGTGATATGTGTTTATCATTGAAATAGAATAGAATCATTGAACTTCTATTGATGATGATTGTTTACTCCAAATCCATTTACAAACTCCAAACTGCACGGTAAATTTTGTAGAAAGCAGTTGTTGATTTTTTCATGCTAAGTTATTGATTTGAAATCTGAAATTTGGAAAAGACATAAAAAACAGAATATTATGAAGTGCAAATATTATAATTAGTTCTTGCTGACGTACTAACTGCTCATTGCATTTCAGATCTCTTGTTCAACTAACTTTCTATGGAATTTTGAGTAATATTATTACTATATACTGTAATATTCATGAATAGTAAACCATGTTCCATTTTAAAGATCAAAGATCACTTGAAAGTTATTTTTAGTTTCATTGATGAGTATTCTTAGTTAGTAGCTGAGTGAAATTGTTTCATACTGCATATTATCTTACTCGTTTGATGAACTAAGAAAACTTTGATGAAAAATAGTGGCTGATAAGAAGTTGAGTCTCAAGTTTAAGCTCGTGCATGGTCTTCTATTGATGTTCTATTATACTCTATCAAATCCTAATCAGCTGACGATTGTGATGATGTACTTCATTTCCATGAAATAAGCAGGAATTGAGTAGGCAATTTGCCATGTGAGTCTAGGTCACGATCACCTTAACTATTAAGGCAATAAATCATGAAATAATTCTATTTACTCTAGCATATTATTCATTCCCTTAGACCTTAAACCATAGACTTTATCGATCTTCTTCATGAGCAAAATTATACAATAATTTATTGAACTTTCCATTTATCGCAGAATACACCGTTTCTCTATTCTCGAACTTGTAGCATCCTCCCGAGTCGTAATTCTTCTATCTCAGCCGTTTTTTTTTAATAAAACTTTTTTCTAATTTTGAAAAATAAAGGAGATATTGAATCTCTTTTTCTCCAATTAGACAATTGATGATATCTGATATTCTCCAATTAGACATCAGTGTCATACACTAGAGACTAGAAAAAGAGGAAGAATTTTCCTCTTAAAATTCTAACTGCTTCTGGTGTAAAACCTCTTTTTTACATGTTGTTTTTGGTAGAAAAAGAAATTTTGGTTGTATCACGGGGCCAATCTTCGCGGGATCAAAAAGTTGCACTTCACTCTCTTCATTCACAAATAACTACATTTTCTCCAAATAAAGTGTCATCAGTTCGCTTGGCAAACTTGGATTTGAGTTTTAAAACGTGATTAATGACACTGAAGCTGATAGCATATTATATTGTAATGACTAACTGTATTTGATAGGAGAGAGAAATTGAAGGAGAAAAAGAGATTGAGTGAGAGAGAAAGAGAGAGAGAGATTATCAGTTTTTTAAGGGCGATCTTATGATGGACTTTTGATCGGTAAGAGACGCGCGTCGCTATGTTGACCGGAGATATCTCCCTTGACCTCCCATCATAGAACCGAACTTTTGCCTAAATTCATCAATAGTGAAGATGTTCGACACGAGTCGATACATTTTCTACAAGGAACTAGAATATTTTTTTGTTTTTGTTGTGATATTTAAAAAAAATATTGTGAGGCTTAACTCAATCGAACAGGTTTATGAAATTAACACGAAAACTGTCTCTCGTTCTCTACATATTATCCATATATCTTGAATCTAATCACTGGCAGTGATGAATAGTTCAGTGCTTCAAATCGCCCGTGAAACTTACACAGTTACAATAGAAGTAATCAACAGTGGAAATGGAGAGAAGCATTGTATTTGCTACTAGTGCAATCCATTGCTCAGCAATTCAAATTCAATTTGAATAATAATCTCTCCTACACCATTACTGGAGACTCGTGAATTAATTATTCGATCTTCTTGGATGAAGGTACAAGAAGGAATCCAAAAGTTTTTTGAATGATAGTGCATCATCAAAAAAAACCCTGTGTGACCATTTGTGTTGTATAATAGTTATTTTCGCAATTAATTCCCAAATTACTAATCTATATCAAGACTCATCTTTTTTCAAATTCAATTTTCAAAGATTGAGAAAGTTAGACTTTTTGAAGACAGTGATTCAACAAATAGTGATCGGTTTTGAAAGTGTGGACCACTCACTCCTTAAATGAACAAGGTCCAATTATTCAGTGATTTGCTCCGTTTTTCAAACAAGTACTTCTCAAAATGGAAGTGATAGCTGAAGAAAATATTGGGTGAGTACTAATAATAAAATTTATTATGAGGTGATCTGATCTATAGCATTTCTAATTCTAGAGTTCTGCTATCTAAATGATGTTCTATGAGTGTGGTTCAGAAACGATTAACTTAATGTCGGAATCCAGACAAATTAATGAATTTCACAAACACTTTCATCAAGTCAGACTCCTACTCACGCGTTAATCGAAACATTTCTTGATAGTATTATTTATTCAAATACATCAAAAGTCAAAATTCTCCCAGACTTCTTCCCCATGTCCTCATCCTTTGTTTATCTTATCACACTTTTCTGCTTGTTCTCATAATTATATGAGAATGGTTTTTATGTATTATTGCTCTTGAGAATCAACTTCCAACAATTTGAGAATGAGTAGGAGCGAAGGAATTGATCCGTTAATTTATTGACAGACAAAAATGCAATATTTGAAATAAATTCGAGTTCTATGACAAGATGGGAATCGAACCAGAAGTTAACAAGATAGAGGTAATAGGAAAAGGCAAATGATGTTTGGCCGTATTGGATTGCAAAATGCAGAGTGCAAATAATTATGTTGGAGCTGTCATGCCCAGTTATTAAATTACAAAATTGATTTATCAATATTTTTTTCATTATTTCTTCATTAATTTTTATTTCAATATTTTATATTTTTATATTTTTAGAAATTTGTTATTTTAATCATAATAAGTAATTTTTCAATTATGAAACAGATAAACATTATTCTTGTTTTAAATTGTATCATAAATGTAGCCATTGAAATTATTCTTATCTAACCGCAGTCATTTTTGTCAACCTTATTTTGGTTTTCGTGCACTAATCCTCTGTATAACCCACGAACTATTTTGTGTTTCCATGTTGCAAATCTGGAGTACACAAAGTAATTACTTTTCAAGGTAACTGTACGAAATAGTTATTTGTATATCTAGAGTGAAAAGTACGACTTTTTCTCCCTGTGGGAAAAGTTTGAAGCCCGAGGCGAAGCCGAGGGCAACAATTTTCCTGAGGGAGAAAAAGTATTTTTCACTCGTGATGTACACAACATTTTTCCTCCATCTACATTTTTTTATAGAAACTGAAAATAAAATCATTTTAATAACTTACGTATTGGTGACAATGTTTCCTAACAACATAACCTAAAATCTAAAACCTAAAAACCAGTCGTCTGATTGGCACTGCCGATTGTGCTATCTATCAGCCAAAGTTGTAACAATTATATCAGCTGGGTGTCTACCAAAAATGGCTGACTCCATCATGCGGTTCAGATTTGAATTGCAGATCAAAAATATTGGTTGGCTGGTATTTTGAATAGAATAAAATATTTTAAAAATTGTATAAATTTTTATCGTCTACTAATATTAAGAATATAATATCGTACAAACATATATTTCATGAGTTGATCAAATTTCTGGTTGTGGTATTTAATTCAGTTCACTCAATGACAGACACCTCTTTATGCTTTCTCATCTGAGCTTAGACTCTCCAACCTATTACAATGTAAGTTTTTAAAATAGAGATGCTTCCCATGTTATTTTAATGGAGTCACTTTTCCTCCCTAGGGAGTTTTTCTGTTTTTTACTACCAAGAGCGAAAAAGTGACACTTTAGTATCATGTTTCAGGGAGTAAAGTAAGTACTTTAGACAGTTTGTGGAGGAAAAGAATATTTATGATGGCAATCTGAAAAATATTTTTCCCCCACCTACTGTCTAAAGTACTTACTTTTCTCCCTGAAACAAAATACTAAAGTGTCACTTTTTTGCTCTCGGTGGTAAAAAACAGAAAAACTCCCTAGGGAGGAAAAGTGACTTCATTTAAATAACATGGGGAACATCTCTATTTTAAAAACTTACATTTGAAATATGTTAGAAGGTCTAAGCTCAGATGAGGAAGCATAATAGAGGTGTCAGTCATTGAGTCAACTGAATTCAATACCACAACCAGAAATTTTATCAACTCATGAAATATATGTTTGTATGATATATATACTTACTATTAGTAGACGATAAAAATTTATACAAATTCTAAAATATTTTATTCTATTCAAAATACCAGCCAACAAATATTTTTCATCTGCAATTCAAATCTGAAACGCATGATCTGGAGTCAGCCATTTTTGATAGCCGCCCAGCTGATAATAAATTGTTATAACTTTTGTCGATAGATAGCGCAATCGGCAGTGCCAATCAGACGACCGGGTTTTAGGTTTTAGATTTTAGCTTATGTTGTTCGGAAACATTGTCATCAATAACGTAAGTTATTAAAATGAATTGATTTGTAGTTTCTATAAAAAAATGTAGATGGAGGAAAAACTTTGTGTACATCACGAGCGAAAAATACTTTTTCTCCCACAGGAAAATTGTTGCCCTCGGCTTCGCCTCGGGCTTCAAACTTTCTCCAACAGGGAGAAAAAGTCGTACTTTCACTCTAGATATACAAATAACTATTTATTAGATAAACAGACACTTTTTTGAACTGTCAATTCTGGCCGCCATCTTCGATTCTTCAATGATGACAAATATTTTTGAGCTGCCATCATAAATATTCTTTTTCTAAACCATCATAACGAAGAGATTGATACCATTTCCAAGTCTGTACCTTCAAGGAGTCATTAGTTACACGGTTTTTTAATTGTCTACGTTTAGCTTATTATAGTGAAAAAAACGTGTTTTCCGCTGCAAACAGTACTTTTCTCTCTTATTCCAATGATGCCCACACCATAGAACATGGACGTACAGCCTTCAACCAGATGTCATTTTGAAGCTTTAGAAATTTTTACATTGTGCCAATAATATCAGTGTTTTTCCACTGTAAAGACATTCACAGGGTGGAAAAGTAAAATTTTCTCTCCAAAAAATCAAATTTCAAGAGTTTGAAGTAATATTTACCATTGTATAAGTTGTCGGAATGAGATGAATCTTTTGAATATTGTAGTATGATTATTTTGGAGCCCCCATATGGCTGAATTGATCCGATATCCTCAACATCAATAGAAGTACTAACGAATTCAAGAGAATCGACATACTTTTGCTGCTATCTTGTTTCTTCATGATGACAAACATTTTCGAGATTGCCATCATGGATATTCTCTTTCTTCGCATCATCACGAAGATATTGATACCATTTCCAAGTCTGAACCTTCAGGAGTTATGAATTACATGGGTTTCTAATGGTTAGGTTTGGAATATGGTGGAAAAAGCGTGTTTTCCACTGCAAACAGTACTTTTCACTCTTTTTCTAATGACGCTCCAGCCAGAAAATATGGACTTACAGCCTTATAGCCAATTTGATGTTATTTTGAAGCTTAGGAAATATTCTACGAAACTGTGCCAATAATACTAGTGTGTGTCCACTGATAATACATATACAGAGTCGAAAGTGAAATATTGTCACCGAAAAATGTATGTTTCAAGTTTTTGAAGTTGAATTAATCCCATAAAGTAGTCCGAGTGAGTCGATTCTGTCGAATATCATAGATTGGTTGATTCTAAACACTTTGGTGGTGAAACCAATTCAATATCTGGAAAGCAAGCGATAAAAATGTCTGTCAATAATGACCGCCAACTTGAATTTTTCAATGATGTCGAATATTCAATCATCAATATTCTGATTCGGCTTGTTGTAACGAGGAGATTGGGGGTATTTGCAAGTCTCTATCTTGAAGTAGTCATGAAAAATCGATTTTATAGTTCTAGCTTGTTACCTCATGCCTATGAAAAAACGCACCAGAAATCATGCAGGGTTTTCTTTGGAGGACGCCGGAGAATACATTTATGGACGTACAGCGCATGAATATATATCGTGTTGAAGCTGAAGAAACGTTCTAAATTTTATAGATTTGAAATTTATCTGTATTCCATGCACAAAAAAGTTATAATGGGAAGAAATTTGAAAAAAAATTAGAAAAAACGTTTTTTTTTTTGCTTTTGAAGGTCATAACTAATACAATATGCGTTTTAGAGGGGAATTTTATAGAACAAACTTTGTAGAGGAAGACTTTAGAAATTTTTCAAAAATTTTTTTCAAAAATTGGTTGAATATTTTGAACGGTTATTGAAATATGAGCTATATAACAAAATCCTAAAAAAATTGGCGGCCATCTTGTTTCCGAAGTCTTTGCCTGTGATTTCGACTTATCATCATCACGATCCATATTATGCTAGAAATGACCACGGTGTGCCTTTTTTATGACATTTGCGCCCGGACTATTATTTCATCTCTGTCTATTGTAATCTGCATAAATAAAGCACTCAATCAATCAATGTAATTTTGTTGCTGCAATTCTTCCTCAACATTCAGCTTTCCACTTTTATTTACATAATTTTGTTTTTTCATGTTCAAATTTATATCTGTAAAATTGTAGCCTGAATCTATCAATTGTTTAGCAAACGCTGACATCATTGCAATTGAATTTGTAACATTCTTTTTTCTCCCATTTTGATTGATAAATGGAGTTTTGAAAGTTATCATTGATTCCCAGCAATTGGCATTATAAAGTTGTGCTTGTTTGGAGACGTAATGTGTGATGAAACCTTGACTGAGAGGTCAAGATGTAAGACGAACGTGTCTGCTTGATAAAAGTGGAGATGGTGGAAGGGTGAGAAAAAGGAAGGCAAAGAGTGAGCATGAGGGGGAAAGGAACAGAGAAAATAAGATATGAGAATTCTTGTAGTTGGAAGGAGGTGACTCAACGCTCAAGAGCTCAACTTGAACGTGACTGAGTTGAGATACGTAGAGTTGCACACAACGTCAAAGTTTGGAGATGACGAGAGATGTGACAGGCACATTTTTTCAAGTGTGTACTGACCAAATCATGACATTGTCAATATTGATACTGTTATCGCCTATTGTCACATAATCGTCTGTACACATCAAGTGCATTTTCACCATTCGTTATTCGTTCTCCAATAGGCCTAATACTTCACCAATAATGCAATACGTCGCCGATCATACAAAAGCGCTGACATGATCTGTTTTTCAATGAGAAAATTAGAATTCAGACCCACATCTGTTTCGTAAACCTATAGAGAAATAAACAAAATAATGAATAACAATTAATCTACTAATTTATCTTGAGAAGTAATAAATTTTAAAACTTTCAATAGTTGAATAAAGAACCATCTCCAATCAACGTATTTGGTAGAGTCTTGCGCGACTACTCAATTCATTGGAAAAAAGTCCGAAATTTTGGGGGTTTCTGGGGTGAAGCCGCCCTCTGGCGTGTGAGCAAATTTCAGATCCGAATTCAGCGCCTCAAAATACATATAGAACCGTGGAGAAAAATTCTTTCGGGGCTGTTTCCTGAAAAACGACCATTTGACTGGACTAAATTGATTTGGGAGCGTGGTCTATCTAGTCGGTCTGTTACATTCCTGTTGGTTAGCGTGATACGTAAGTTTCTGGAGAACTGGAATCCCTTAGTATTAAAATGTGCCCTTCTGATATGTTGTGATATTCTCCCTATCATGATAATCAATTTCAATGTGTGATAGAGGCGTAGTTGTCGGAAAAAAATCAATCCTCTTTGTTTCAAATCCGAAAGTTAAGATGAATTCGAAAATGCCTATACAAGAAATTTCGTTAGCTCACTAAGATAGTTTGAGGAATTGTCTCAATCAAGCTTCAAGAATGACATAATAAAAATATTTCAAGAGAAAATTAGATTATCATACAACTGGAATTATAAAATTATTTCTCAAATCATGAGAATACTGTGTCAAAATTTGTTTCCAAATAAGGCTGAAAAAACACTGCTTGAATTGTGTGTTCTTTTCCGATGATGAAGACATCGGAACTTATAATTTATAGTCAGCTGACGCGTAAAAAAGTAATACCCACGTTAATCAACGATAATCATTGTGCTCCAATAGATAAATCACCTGATGCCCTTTCTTTTAACCGATAAATTGGAGCGAATTATATAAATTATATACAGTACCTGTATATCATATAATGTACCCGTAGGTATTATATTCTGTAGTCTATCTATACATCATCTGTGCAAACAAGTTTTTCCATATTTGGTTTTCGGCTTGGATGTAACATCGAGATTTTTAAAAGCAACTTTGGTATAACTTATTCTCACGTATTATTATGTGTCGTAACAGAAAAGCTCACTCTGCACTAGGCTTTGTTTGCACTTTTCTTCCAAAAATTCCAGATTATCACTGATTATTTCCAGAGATAGAATTCGGATAAAAAGAAGAAACAATCAGCTGGAATAATTTTTCCCCTGGATGAAAAAAAACATGTTTAGGTTGAGAGAAATAGAAATAGTTCGAAAAAAGTGAAAAGTTTTTATAGAATTTGAACATTTCCATCCAAACAATGCTGATAGTTTGAAGAGAATTTAACCATGGACTAAAATAATAAATAATCATGAATCTGTGCCATCACTCAAGCAATTGAATAGCTTGAATGCATTCCCACCAGTTTTAACAATTTCAGAACTAAGTATACAACATAATTCATACACTGAAAATCAACAAGTTTTTTATATTTTCATCAAATGTTACACTGAAATAATGTCTACATTGAAGTTGATCTCTTACAATCTTGCTACCAATTAAAAAATGCCCTATTTTAAAGATTTTAAATTAAGGCAGTCATTCTAAAAGAAATAAAATTATAAAAAAGTTTACCAGTAAAAAATCATCAAAAGCCTGAAGCACTACCAAATATCAAACTTTCTCACTGGTAGTCCACCATCTCTACTATCTTCATCAATATTTTTGATGTATGACAATCACTGGTTTCAGTTTTGTTCAGGATAACTGACCGATGTCAACTATTTACAGAACTACTAGTTATTCATATAGAAAAGACTAGAAGTATTCATCACTACAAATTTATTTTTATAATTATCAAGAAATAGGTAGCCTAAGCTACCCCTTTTCAAAATATTTCACTCACAACATGTTTCAACAGTACGGTAATGTCATTTTATTTCTTGATAATTAAATGTAGCCCTAACCAGAAAGGTGATTGTTGTAATATAATAAAGAGGTACCTGTTTTGGTTGTTACACCGTTGTCAAACTGTACACAATTGAAACTGAAGTTCAGTGCAGCAGAAGCTTTACTATTGAGCATATTGCTAGTTGAATGACCTATCAAGTTGTCATATTTGCCATTGGCTTAGAAGGATTTACCTTGTAGCAATAGCTTAAATAGAGTATAGACAGTCATCTAGTTTCAAAAAACATGATTCTATCATAGCCCTATTATGTATTTTAGATTTATACTCCATTATCGATAGGAATCATTAGTTATATATATTATGTAGTTATATACAATGAATCATTAGGTATATTAATTAATTTAAGAATAGCTTGAATTGTCATTTGATGCTTTGATGAGCAAACCTATTCATATTCAATTGAATCAAAGATTTGAATGCAGCATCCTTCGCCATATTTCCAAACTTAATCTTTTTCTGTACAGGATGTATGATTCCGATGAAACTAAAATTCAATCTACTTTGCGGTTTTTCAACCAACATACAATCACACTTTTGATAAAACTACTACAGCATTGATGTTTTATTAACAAAATAAATATTGTGATTGGCAAAAGTTTTCTAATTAATCTCGTAATTTTCAAGAGGATCGTATCCTTAGAATTTATCGCCTATCCATAAAATTGTCACAATTTGTAAAAGGTCAGCCGAAACTCTGTCCAATTCTATCCTTCAGGACATTATTCTCTGTAGGAACATTGATAACAACATTACAGTAATAACACTACTTACTAGGTACTTGACAGTGGTAGGAAGTAGAAAACTTTAATAAGTAACGAGAAAAAAACTATTCCTCAAAAACGACTGAATTGAGCCACATGAGACTCTTTCAGTAAATGAAGTTGACAACCTAACGATAACACATCTGGGTAGTTGTTCAATCACATTCTGTAAGAATAACTTCAAATTTACTCAGTGCATCCGGACATACTTTTATTGACCGAGTAAACTTGCAGTTATACTTACAATATATGACTGAACAACTTATCAGATGTGTCATTGTTAGGTTGTCATCTTCATGTACTGAAAGTTTCATTTGGCTCAATTCAGTCGTTTTTGTCTCGTTACTTATTGAAGTCTCCTAGTACTAACATTATTATAATAATTTAAGTAATAAAATAATGGTATTAAAATATTACGATTGCTATTTCATTAGATATTATGTTATTGAGAATCAGATATGAACAACTAAGTATTCATTAAGTTATTGTTTGAAAAGTAATCATTTACAGTGATAATTATTGTTGCAAAGCTCAACCAACTTGCTTTAAGAATAGTAAAAGCTTACACTGTTGACTGCCTCAATTTTAACAAAATATTTTCAGTTTTTTGTCCGTCGTTAGGTTGCTTGGATGAAATCTAGAATCTAGCTTTTAGTTCTAGCTAATCCAAAAATTCAGTTGAGTAATCATAAGCTATATATATATATATATAAACAGGATACACACGACATGGATAGATTAAAAACACTTAAAAACTTACATTTAAACGAGAATTTTCGGAACTGGGCCCCCTTTGTCCCTTTGTCAATCAAACTTCAATCCACTTCACTTCCTGTTTGATTGACAAAGGGGGCCCAGCTCCCGAAAATTCTCGTTTAAATGTAAGTTTTTAATTTATCCATGTCTTGTGTATCCTGTTTATATTTATATTATAAAACTTTACAGTGTTTTCTGTTAAGTGCTATATATATAGCTATATATATATAGAAGACACTTTAAAGTTTGTAATATAAATTGAAACAGGAGACACGATATAAATAGATTGAAAACACTTAAAAACTTACATTAGAAATGGGGAAATTTTCGGAGACTGTGTCGCCTTTCTCAACCGAGCACAGACTGCAGTTTTGAATCCAACGGTAACAGAGTTACAGAGTGACTCTGTGGTCACACGACCATTGGATTCAAAACTGCAGTCTGTGCTCGGTTGAGAAAGGAGACACAGTCTCCGAAAATTTCCCCATTTCTAATGTAAGTTTTTAAGTGTTTTCAATTTGTTTATATCGTGTCTCCTGTTTTAATTTATATTATGCATATATATATATATATATAATATATATATATATATATATATATATATATATATAATATATATATATATATATATATATATATATATTTATTCAATCGACCCAATAATAGATAGTCCTTTATGAGAACTAAACAAACTTGTGAGTGTCTATTACTAAGTTCAAGTTTGTTAGTATTTTAGCATACAAGTTAACACATGGCTTTTAATAGTTAAGTAGCCTACGTGATATCTCCAACAAGAAAAAGGTAGGATCATAGAGAAACTCGAGTTGTGAACTTGATAAACTAAATCGCTTGCTATTCTCTGGTAGAATATTCAATTCATAAACCATTTTCATCTCTGAGAAAATAAATATATCGTAGATTCCAGACCCACAAGTCTTCACCTTTATGCTCGTTGGAAACTTCTAAGTTTATAAGTTTCCAAACACTCTAGGAACTCCCTATAACTATAATACAAATTATAAGAATTAACTGATATGAGCTCTAGTACTAGTGCTCTACTATGATAAATATATCAACAATACTCGAATATTATTTCATATTGGTAAACACATTATATTTTATAATAATTTTCTAACTTGAAACTGGGAATATTAGTGCACCTGGAATCACATAAATCAACATTTATTCACGATTGTGTATCGTGTCATGAGCAAGTTATTACATTCGATTACATGTTCTGAGGCAATAATCTAGGTTAGCAGTAACTGGAAGCATAGCAACAAGTTTGTTTAATCAACTCATTGTGAATTAGGAATATGATGCAGTTGGTGAGGGCGTGAGGTGAAATGTATTTTTGCTGGAATTCCACTCGCACTTACCTGAACACAAGTAGAGTTCATTTAATTATGTGTTTTCGAGTAATATTTCTATTTTGCAATTGAAATTTATACTGTGATCAAATGTATGAAGTAGTGAATTTATCACTGCCAAAATTTCAATTCGGTTTAGAAATTCAATTCGTATGATTGAGAATATTGAGTCGTCGACTTGTAATTGAAAAGTCGAAATAAAAAGAATCTATAATCTTTTTATAATGATTACAAACAAGTTTAAGGAATGTTTTTGATTCTATATTTTACGATTTGAAATTTTCGTTCGTTTATGCAGTGTACTTAAATCTTCGTCGAACATGTTTACGGCCCGATAAGAAATGGAAAGTAATTATAACCGGTAATAAAAACAATATGCAAACACTTTTACAGAGTTTGCCAGCAGGTAAAAGCACTAGAGGAATCTATTTAGACATCATAACGAAAGAGCGCTTGTAGGTTTAATTGACAGTAATAATTAATTACCTGTGAACTTGTTTGTTGCTTGCAACTGAGTGGCTTTGCCTTAGAAGGTGTCATGGCTAGATTTGAATTCAAGAGAAGCTGTTCTCCAATAATCTGTGTAGGATTGAAAAAAACTATTCAGAATGTCGTTTCCATTATTGGAAATTTATAAAGTTTATTGATAGACGAGTCTATCAGAGGATTATAATGTAATGTATTATACCGAGTGATCCAATTACTAAGCAAGTTTGTAGGCGCTTACTAAAAATATTCTGTTCGTAGGCCTATGAATCCTTGAAAAAACCAATTTGAAGTTTATAGAAATAAATAACGGCTTGTAGATTCCAGTAGTATGTTTAATTGAATATAGCAAGTAGAGAAGCATTTTATGCTAGTCTCCAAGCAAGAAGCGAATATGAAATCCGTAAGCTTAGGCTCAAAATCCAATGGAAAAATCGATGAATCTGTTTCATTAAGTTATGATGGAAGATGAATCAATGTAAATAGAATCGGAGAATAGTAATTTGTGAAGAAGTTATACGTATTTACTTCCAGTCGCAAGTACGTTTTTTGCAATTCGCGGCTAAATGACATCACCTGATACCATGCCGATACCAGCCAATACCATGAAAACTCATCAACGAATCGGACGAAAATGTGATGTCATTATTATTGACCGCGCTTCAAATTAACATTATTAATGATTAATAATTGATTATTGGACCTTAATCATATCGATTTTGAACTGAACAAGCAGCAGTTCTGAGAATCATGGTTGAGAAGCCTTTATTTTCTTATTGTCATATAGAGTTTGAATTAAATTGGAAATTTGCTTCAGAATGAGCTCTGAGATCGTCCAAGAAGTATATGAAATCATAACATCATTAATAAGAGAAGTTTAAAATATCTTGTTTGCTTAGGTATTCTATTGACTACTCAAATAAAAAAGCGTCTAATGCTATTGGAATAAATCGTTTGAGATTATTCTAGAATGTGTGTATCTGAAGATTGCGCGTTGCATACCAAAATAATAAAAATGTCTTGGAGTGAGCTGTCATATGTATTAGAAGGCATACTGATGCACAAAAACTGAACCCATATATTATTTGTTCAGCTGGGATAGCTATCGCGTGAATTGAACGGCGGACGCGTGATAAACGGTGTGACCATTATTCTATAAAAGGAAAGCCTTGATTCACCGAGCTTATAAGGGACTTTAAACGGATTCCAGTTCAGTAATTAATTTCCTTTTACGAAGTTGTTCACTGTTTTTCCTTTCAATGCTGGTTAACCAGCTACCTTATACTTCCTGAATATTTCCTATAGTGAATATTTCCCTTCAATGTGTCAGCATTGTTGCTGTTACTGTATCCATAAGGAATAATGATAGTTTAAAATGAATGTCACACTCATTTTACTACTACTATTACTATTATATAAATGATTACTATTAAATAGTTATATTACACTAATTTGATGCGAACTTCCATAACTCAGGTAAGGTCAATGTAGGATTTGTTATTTGTGTCAAGGCTAAATATAGAAAAATGTTATATTCTCACATAACACAACTGAAAATACATGGGAGAAAAGGAATTGAACTACTTGTATGTGGTTTGTCTTGACGGCTTGACATGAGAAAATATACATTCTCGATCGAATTTGTTATATATTCTTGCATGGTTTTTACTACATTGTTTTTTTCCTTCCCACATGACCCTAAGGCCCTTTTCACACTGGGCGACCATGAAAGCGCTTCCACGGAAGCGCCACCACGTGGTAGCATTGTCTCTTATCTGTCACTGCACACTAGAGCCACCAGCTACCAACCACCAGCCGAGCTTCAAGGAATGTGGTGGTGATTATGGGTAAAATGATGGCTGAAAGCCATCAAATGTTTGTCTGTATAATTTTGTTATTAATAACAACTTCGATTTATTTTAAACTTGATGATCCAATTGAAAATTAATAATCAATAATTTATTCAAATGAAGAATTAAATCAATCCAATTAATTCAAAAATTTGAATAATTTTGAGTAAATCTTAATTTCTAAATAGTTTTTCAACCAATCAATTTATGAATGAAAAAAATATTATTTGAAATAATGAATAATTAATAATATTCAAAATGAATAATTCAAAGAGTTCTCATTTTTATTTTTTGAAAATCAGAAAAATATAGATAGAACAAATTCGCATTCAAAATACACGCCAACAATGTCAACATCTGATTAGGATGGCTGCAAGATAATATGCAAAGTATTAAGAGTACGCAAAGTAATACTTTGTGCACTAGAGCGGAAAAGCGATTCTTTGTGTTCTGTAATCAGTGCAGGAATGATCACTTGTCAAAGTAACTGTAGGAAAAATATATTATTTACAGTGAATTACAAGTAGAGGGGATTTGATACTTTAGACGGGCTTTTTTGCTCAAAATCCCCCTCCCACCTCTCCCCCCACAACCTTCCCAACTCCCCCCTCTCCCATCCCACCCCACCGCCCTCCCCCCTCATCACGGGGTGGGAGGGTGTTCTAAAAATAGATTTTCCCCCTCCCACTCCTCTCTCTCTCACTCTCTCCTCTCACTTGGTTATGTCGAGTGAGTAAATGTGTGTCAGTTCGGCTCCGTCTTCTAACAGATATTTCGTAGGGTTATACAGTTCAATTCACTTCAAATTATACATCTAGTTATTCAGTTTCTCGAGCTTAATTCAATAGTGAAATTATATTTTTGATTAACTCACACTCTTTTTATTTATCTTGAAAAAACATTCCTAATTCTTCAGTCTAACTTCTCGCCTGTAAAAGTGTAAAACCACCTAACGGTACACGATGGGTCGACCGAACAGAGGCACGCCGAGGAATGAGGTCAATGCTCCGAAGCCAGGGCCAGCTATTTCTGGATCACTGTCTGAAGAGACCCTCCAAATTATTCGACAGCAAATTGAGGAAACTGTGCCTCATGCCATATCTATGGCAGTGAAGTCCATTTTTGAGGAACTTCAGGCATTGAAGGAGGAGAACAAACAGCTGCACAATAGAATTCGTGAGCTAGAGGTGTCTTGTCACCTGAAGGTCGACGACCTCAAGCAATACGGGCGCCGACATTCAATACGTATTTTTGGGATCCCGGAGAGTGATAAAGAAGACACGGACCTGCTGGCGCTTGATGTCTTCAACAAGAAGCTGAACGTGCCCGTGACTCTGGCGGATGTCAACCGCTCGCATCGCGTTGGAAGGCGTCAACCACCTCAACAAGGGCAAGCTAAACCCAAGGACCGACCCATCATAGTACGACTCTGCAGCTACCGGACCAGGAAGATGATCTTCGACGCTAAGAGGAAGCTGAAGGGTTCCGGCGTCACCATTCGCGAGGATCTGACTGCGGAGCGTCTCAAGATCCTCAACGCTGCGGCCGACTGTCATGGGCATAGGAATGTCTGGTCATCGGACGGGAGGATCAAGATCTCTATCAGCGAGGGAGGATCCAAGAGGGTCCATACAGTCGAGAGGATGACTGACCTTCAAAAAATAAAGGTAAATTAAATCATTTCAGGATTCGATGACTAAGGTGCCCTTCAATACAATAATAGGAAATTTGTATTAATACATTTCACAGTAGATATACCTTGGCATTTTTCATGAGCTGGCTTTCTGTTCTATAAATGAATCTTTCCACTGCTATTTATGATTATATATGAGGCAATTATTTCAAACTAAGGAGATCCACATTTGTTAATACTGATTAATAATTTATCTTGATATCACTCTTACCGAAACCCTCGGTCAGATAGCACTAACAGAAACCCCCGGTCTGACAGACCGCTATATCATATAGCTAATATTTACTCTGACTTTGGTAACTAGATACTCTGTTCTCTATGGACAATGATTTTTCTAGAAATAATTAACACAATTAAGTAAATATTATAGTTTAATTGCAGCATAAAAACTTTATAACTACCTCAAAAAATGTTTTTCAATTATCTTTCAACACTAAGTTCAGGAAACAGCTTCTTTTGCACATTTCAAGCAAACTTTTTCACTACAGTCAATCAAGCAGACAGGGCATTGAGCTCTTCAATATCCATGTCTCTATAGTTGTTATTTTTTGTATTTACAGACAAACCTCTTCTTGTTTCTTCCAGTTTCTTATTTGTATTCACTAGGATTGTGTTCATGATAGTAGCATCAAACAGGAGCTGCCACACATCTTTCTTGGTTGGTTTGTTTCCCAGTAATCTAGCTCGTCCATGTAGCCCAGGCAATCACCTTATAATATTTCTGGCTGGTGTCCTCACATTTCGAGGTGGTTGCTTATTGGTCCATGCATTTGGCACTACAAGTTCTGTTTTCTTTGTTTGTTCAATAAAATAGGTGTCTTCTTGTTGGTTGATGTCATCAACTGCATGCTCTTCTGCTTCAACTGCATTCTGTTGCAACAAGACTTCTTCATCATCATCTTCTTCTTCTGTACTCTCTTCTTCTTCTTCATTCATCTCCTGACCTCCATGCTGTGGTAATATGAAGTCTGGATCTTCATCCGAATCATCTATTTCACTTTCACTACTCACTGTGTCACCATCACGAACATCATTATGAAGCAAGTCTCTAATTCTATCTCCAAAATCTGGATCACAAGGGTCTAAATGCTTTCGAAAATGGTTTTTATTGTCCTCATCCATGGTAAAAACTTGTTTGTGGATACAGATGCACCTCAATGATACTTTGAAACCACTGACAGAATACAATATGGATGAAAAAATAATTGAAAATTATCGATCCAAACTCAAACAGAAACCCTCAGTCAGACAGACCGCATGTCACACTACACTACTAGAAACCATCGGTCAGAGAGACCGCCACGTTTTCAACTTTAGCACAATAACTAATCACCGTCAACCTAGAGCTAGACAAAACGCATGTCAACAGAAGAAGGGTTTCCTAGTGAGAAGGTAGAAGGGGTGGGGAAGGTATAAGACCAACTATTGCTGCCATCTGTGAGTTCCAAAATTCCATAGCGGTCTGTGAGACCGGGGTTTCGGTAAAAGTGATATTAATTCCCAAAACTACGTTCAATGCATCAACTACTATACTCCAGAGGGTACTTAGAGAATCATTATCTCTATTCTTACTAATAATTATTACATCTCTTACCAAAATTATTTCCATAATTAATAATTTTCGAAATGCTGAATTTCAAATAAATTGGATGATTAACATACGTTATAGATAAGGATGTAATCTATAGGTAAAGATAGTAATCTCCTATATAATGATATCTTCTACTGTTGCCACAGCTTGAACAATAGAAGCTAATGTGTGAAGAATTATTGATAGAGCAGAGGGGTGGGTAGTCTGTTCATATGCTTATATAGGGGCTGTGTTTCATTTAACGTTATCTTAGACATTCATCACTTAACTATTACAGTTCTCAATTTACTACTTTTATTGTTATTGCAACTCCCAATAGTTAATTATACTTCTAATACTATATAATATTTTTCACACTTCACCGTTCAATACTATTTAAAACTCATCTAAAATAATCTAGCACTTTCTCCATCGTCTCCTCTACTTCTTATTTTTTCTTTCTCGTTTCTCTTCTTGATCTTATATTTATAATGATTACTTGAATATTGTTGTTTGAGATGATGATTATTATTCTTTTCTATTCTTCTTCTCCTTCTTCTTTGTCTTATTCTTCTTCTTCTTCTTCTTCTTCTTCTTCTTCTTCTTCTTCTTCTTCTTCTTCTTCTTCTCTTTCTTTTCTTTTCTTTTTTTTCTTCTCTCCTTGATTAATTCAAGATCACAATGCTATGTTCTATTTCTTATTCTATAGTTCAGTTTCATAAGTTCTTTGCAATTTGTGCACATTCCTTCTTTCTCTTCTTTTTTTCCCTATTATTATCATTATTTTCCCTGTGATTTTTCCACTTGCTATCCAGCATGTGCAAATGTTTATTTCTCTTTCTATATCTATTTATCTTTCTACCTTTTCTCTTCCTATCTGATTACCTTCTACTAATATCCATATATTATATTATAATATCCATATATTTATCCATATAATATTCGATTCTTTCCCACATTGAATCATACTATTCCTCTTCAATTTTATGCGAATATTATTCATTATCAGTTGTATTATGTATCTTTTCTCTATTGATAACTTTCTTCAAAGATTTTTCGTTTTTCTGCTGGCTTCTTCTTCTCTTTTTCAGTTGTTACTGGATCCCATTTCGCTCTATCTCCACCATGAACACGATCTTCCACTACTGGATTTCATCTCTCTCTATCTCCACTTGGACTCGATTTTCCACCACTGGATTCCATCTCTCTCTGTCTCCACTTGGACTCGATCTTCCACTACTGGATTCCTTCTCGCTCTACCTCCACTTGGACCCGATTCTTCCACTACTGGATACCTACTTGCTCTATCTCCACTTTGACCAGATCTCCCACTACCAGTTCTTCCTCAATCTTCATCTTATTCACCATTAGGATTATTCATCACCAAAACTCCACACATCTACATCTTATTGTGTTTAGTGAATTTTTGAACTAGTGCTTTAAATAGTGAAGGGAGCCTGAACTGTCAAGGCATACTGAATGCACTCGAATCAAGAGACTTTTTCATTTAGGTTAAGTTTTATCAGTTTCATTCCCATTTCCCCCGTCATGTGTTGTTCTGAGGTCGGTTCACGATTGGTCTGCTGCTTCCATGATGCCTCTCACTGACACGTCAGCTCGCTCGCCCTCAAGTAGGTATGATTATTTCAATAATAGTAATAATGACGCAGGTATGTTTCTAGCAAATAAGCTCCACTCTTTTGAAAAACTTTTCAAGGCTGCTCACCTTAACGTACAATCCCTCAGTTGCCACATTGATGAACTCAGAGCAATCTTCCGTTTTCAGGACTTCAATATAATCAGAATTTCCGAATCATTTTTGAAGCCTAGTATTTCATCAAATTTTGTTGCATTGCCTGGATATAATCTTTTCCGGAATGATAGATTAAATAAAGCTTGTGGGGGTGTAGCAATTTATGTGAAAGATGGTATCAAAACAAAAGTTTTAATCACATCTGAACAAGAGTATTGTTCCAGACCAGAGTTTATGCTACTTGAATTATCCTTATCTAGTAATGATAAATTACTCGTTGGTATCTGTTATTGCCCACCAAAAATAGGTCATTTTACAGATTTCGAAAGTGCCTTGCTTTCTCTTATGCCTTGTTATAAGCGTATACTAGTTATGGGGGATATGAACACCGACTTGAACATGACAAATCGTAACCTTGACTACTTTTAACTGACTACCATTTTCCAATGCCTAAACATGACTATTTTACCTCTCGATCCAACTCATCATACTAATGAATCTGACACACTCATTGACCTTCTCATTGTTAGTGATCCTAACAAGGTTGTTCAAGCAGGCCAAATCCCAGTCCCAGCTATTTCTGGACATGATTTGATCTACTGTGTTCTTTCCCATAAGATACCTAAGCCAGAACAGAAAATTATCACTTATAGAGACTTCAAAAACTTTGATGAAGCCGCCTTCCTGACTGATGTGGCTCAGACTTCATGGCATCAAATTGAAGCATTACCCTCAGTTGATGACATGGTCAAGACTTTCGAGAATTGGACTTTGACTCTGTATGACAAACATGCACCTTATGTGACAGTGAGGATTAATAGAAAACGACGAGTACCGTGGATGACTGAAGACATACTTAAAATGATGGGATGTAGAGACAAAGCACATAGAAAATTTAAAAAGACATTTGACTTGGACAGTTTGATAGAGTATAGGAGCCTTAGAAATAGAGTAAAACAGGAATTATGGAACTCAAAGATTAGGTACTTGAATTCGTTTATGACAAACAATAGACAAGACTCTAAGTCACTTTGGCAGGGAATGAAAGAATTCGGGCTTGGCGAACAGAAATCGAATCCACAAATTGACTTACCATTGAACAATATAAATGACCATTTCTTGTAAATGTTTGTAGAGGTTACTTGTGTTAGATCTTAATGTAATAACAACCATCTTGTAATGTGTGTGTGTTCAGCACAAACACTTAATCACAACTGATTTGCAAGAAACAATAACGTAAGATGACCACAAAAATCACTATTTAATGGTTGCATGTGCTCTACATTATAAAATATATTTACTCCAATTTCTTTTTTCCAATATTTGTCCAATTCGTATGGCGGTTGTAAATTTCTAATTGGATCAAAATACCAAACATTAGAGCCGACTTTTTCATATGCAACCCAATGTGTGTCATCCTTGCTTTCCCTTGCTAAATTCATAATGCCATTCTCATTTTTTAGAATTTTTTTGGGTAATACATCTAACTTATATATACCTCTTAGCCAAATCTGTAATAATTTCGACCAATCAATCAAATCATAATTACTCAATCCTCCTTCAATATTCATGTCTTCTTCTTCTTCTTCTTCTTCCTACTTGTCTTTGTTGTTCTACGTTTCTTAACTTGTTTTTGGGGGAATAAACTCACTCCATATGATGATGGTGGTGGTGGTGGTGGTAAAGAGGGTGCGATTAAAACTCTCCCCCCACTAATACCAGGAAAAGGTTTCAAAAAATACCCTTTTCCTGCAATATGCTCTTTCAACTGAGCTATAGCTTTGCGTCTAATATCTTTACTATAACTTCTCCTCTCATTCTTCCTCTTCTTCTTCTTCTTTCTCAAAGACCCACCAAACGCTGCTTTAGCTTTCATGACGTTTGTAACAAGATAGCTAAGTGCTTTCTTGCAAGGGGTGTTTCTGGATTTTTGAATATGTCCCATGCTGCATTCACTAGAGCCCTGTCAGCTATCGCACAAGTTTTATTATCGCTATTTTGTGTATATGCTATATCAAGTACCTTACGGGCTCTATCTAATGAATTTATACCTTGATCACCTCTCTTTAACCTTTCATTAACCTTGGTGCCCGGCCCGCAATACTGATATCCAGGAAGGTGGATTTCATTTTGTTGAAGGTCAATGAGCTTTTTTAGAATAGTGGATGTCACATTACCTGCTAAACCCATCACACCCTTAAAAACTTTTGCCGCTGAACTCAAGATTCCTCTACCTCGTTTCCTCGAACTTTGCTTCCTCCTACATACCATTTTTTGAAACATGAACAGCTTTGTTCCAAGTTTGAATCACAGTGTGTTTCATATCCTAAACGCAGAGACACAATTAAATTCAAGAAACTAGGCGCCACGTTGAAGAAAAAGTATACAATTTACGCAGATTTAGAACTTTACGTTGTTAATATTGATAATAATGATGATGATGAATCCGATTCCGATGAAATTACTCATAGTTATACAAAGAAAACAGCGTGACATATTCCCTGCGGGTATTGTTTTGTTGTTATCAATGTGAATGGGGAAATCACTTACGTACCTGTACTCCATAGATTGAGTAATTTAGATGGAAAAATCATGGAGAAATTTCTTCAGGAAATTACAGATCTCGGTGACATTTTGTACGAGGATATGAAACACGAAATTCCAATGCAACATTTATCTGAAAGTCAAGAGCGCAAATTTCAAAATTCGGTAAACTGTGGGCTTTGCGCCGAACCGTTCTTAGACACCGATATTAAATGTCATCACCATGCACATGAAACCGGAAATTACCTATGTGCAGCCCACGTTTCTTGTAATTTATCAGCTCATACTCCGGAGTACATTTTGTGTTATTTTCACAATTTCTCTGGGTTCATTCTGAAAGCACTCGTTAAATGCAAAAAAAAAAAAAATTTCCTGCATCGCAAATACGTCACAGAAATTTTTGACACTTTCAGTAGGCAAAATTAAATTTTTAGATTCCTACAAGTTTATGAGCGAATCCTTGGAAGTATTGATGCGTAGTTTGGTAGAGAGTACAGACATGGAAAAGAAGTTCGAACATTTATTTTCAGTGTTTTATGACCTGCCACGTGAACACAGATATATCTTGTTGAAAAAAGGAATATATCCTTACTCATACATAAGTTGTCCCGAAAAATTCGCAGAAACATCACTTCCCCCCATCGAATGTTTTCATAATGATTTAACTGATACACCTCTGTCTCGCGAAGAATATGAGCATGTGCAAAGAGTGTTCTCGACATTCAAACTGAAATCACTCGGTGAATATCACAATTTCTATTTATGTTTGGATGTGTTGCTATTAGCGGAAGTTTTTAAATCTATGAGGTCCACGCTTTTTAGCTCATATGGCCTTGATGTTACTCATTTTGTTTCCCTCGTGCACTTTACCTGGAATTGTATGTTGAAGTACACTAAGGTTGAACTAGAGTTGATCACACATCCTGACATGCATCTCATGTTTGAGGCGGTGATGAGGGGTGGGGTCTCATTTATGGGTAAACGTTATTGTGAGGCAAATAACAAGCATCTACCTGAGACATACAATCCCTCAAAACCGAGTAATTATCTCCTTTATATTGATGCAAACAGTTTATACTCAGAAGCCATGTGTCAAAACTTACCAGTTGGAAATTTCAAATTCCTCACAGAGGAAGAAATTTCCAAGCTTGATTTCACGAATTTGGACAGCAATTCAGAAACTGGATATGTAATAGAATGTGATCTCAAGTATCCAAAAGAGTTACATGATAAGCATGCCAGCTTCCCACTCGCGCCTCTCCACCAAACACCTCTACACGAATTGCTGTCAAACTATCAAACAAATGAGAATGGTCAAACTGGAACCAAAAAGCTCATGAACACACTTTTTGACTGTGAAAAGTACATTGTCCACTACCTCAATTTAAAACTCTACCTTCAGCTCGGTTCGCAATTGATGAAAGTACATCACGTAATTAGATTTTCCCAATCTCCCTGGCTGAAAAGCTACATCGACTTCAATATCCGCAATAGACAGACCGTGAAAAATAAATTTGAAGTATCATTCTTCAAGGCCTGTTGTTATTTGATTCTTGGTAAGACTATACAATCAGTTTGCAAGCCTATCAATGTTAAAATTATCACGGATGAAAAATGATTAGATAAGTACATTTAAAATCCATTATGCAAACGCTGGCAAATAATTAGTCCAAATGTGATCGTGGCTTTCTCTCGTAAGTTGGAACTAAAAATGGACAAGCCTATCTATTCCGGGTTTTCCATACTGGAGTTGAGTAAATTCCATATGTACAATTTTTTCTATTGTAAATTACAAAAAATTATACCGTGGGATCGGATAGAACTCTGTATGACCGATACCGATAGTTTTCTTTTAAATGTAAAAGTGGAGGACGTGTATCAGTTGATTAAAGAAAATTTGAACCTTTTCGACACTAGTAACTATCCTCCTTACCACCCCTGCTTTTCCATGGAGAGAAATAAAGTTGTAGGAAAGTTCAAGGATGAGACAGCGTCGAAACCCATCCATCAATTTATTGGGCTTTGATCTAAACTTTACTCATATTTAGTATGTAATGAGAATGAAAAACCTGTAAATAAATGTGTAGCAAAGGGTGTACAGACCAGAGTGAAATGTAGAAAACTTAATTTTAATTTATACAAGAAATCGTTGATTGAACGTTGTGAACACATTGAAAAATTCAATATGATGAGATCCTATAATCACACCATGTATCAGATTGAATGTGCAAAAATCTGCTCGAGTCCTTATGATGACAATAGATACATTGCAGAGAACGGTGTGGACACTTTGCCTTTTGGACATTATAGAGTGCCAACAATGCTCTAACTGATTGCTCAGTATGTCCTGTGATGATCATCCAACACCACTAATTTTTATTTCCTGTTATAAATATAAATATTATTAGATCTAAGATAGCGTTAGAACTTCATAGCGTGCCACGTGTCAACTATCCCACTCACAAATATGAGTTGAAAAGTGATAAAGACTTGCTTCAAGCCGATATCATTGAGATAAGCAGTTTATCACGTTTTAATAAAGGTTATAGGTATATCTTAGTTGTTATTGATTGTTTTTCAAAATTCGCATATTGTGTACCATTAAAAGACAAGTCAAGTCAATCTGTATTTGATGCACTCGAGCCAATTATTTCTAATAATAAGGGAGTTAAGTTGTTTCAATCAGATCAGGGAACGGAATTCTTTAATTCAAAAGTTAAAGCGTTATTAGATAGATACAGTATTAAACATTACCATGTTTTTAGTGATAAGAAAGCTTCCATAGTTGAAAGGTTTAATAGAACAATTAAAGCAAAAATTTATAGATATTCAACTGAACGTGGAACCAAAAACTGGATAACCCAGCTAGACAGTTTGGTTCATGATTATAATGCAACAATGCACACTTCAATTAGAATGAAACCTAAAGATGTGCGGAAAAAAGATTGTTATCATGTTTTAATATCTTTGAATTCTGCATTCAATAGACGATATAGATTGAAAAATTCAAAACCAAAATTTAAGCTAGGAGATGTTGTATGAATCTCAAAGAAAAGGGTTTTTTTTTGATAAATCTTATAACATAAATTGGAGCACAGAGTATTTTGTGATTCATTCTATATTCCCTTCTCAACCTGTAACTTACAGCTTGTGAGATCTAAACGGAGAAGTAATTAGTGGTAGGTTTTACGGAGAAGAAATTAAAAAAACACAATTAAATGAATCGGAGAGACAAGTATATCTGATTGAAAAAATATTAAAGCGTGACAAAAAAGGATTGCTAGTTAAGTGGATTGGATTTTCAACACCTAGTTATATTAGTAGAAGTCAACTATTAGATGAAAAATAATCTATTGTAATATCATATTGTAATACATTGCATTCACTGTGAATGTCACAAAGATTTGGTGTAAATATAATATGTCTTTATCAAAAAAATGCTTCTCAGTTTCATTTCAATCTGTAGTTTCATTTTCGTAACTTGCTTTAGAAAATCTTCCACTAAGCCATAGATAAGAAGAAGCAGAGCATATGCATTCTCGTAAAGAGGGTGCAGGAGAGAGAGGGAACGATATATTGAAGTGAGAAACTTCTATCAGTTTGCTAGTGCATTACTGCGAAAGGGGGGGAGTGACAGCAAGCACGCGTCAACCGCATTCCAATGTGATAAGCCATACACATCCACACTCAGAGAGCCATGTGGTGAGTGACACACCCCCTTAATAACAACTTGATAACTTACGAAAAATGATTAGTTCCTTATCAGATCACATGCTGTACACGTGTCTAACATGAGTAATATCCTGATAGTGAATTTCGACAAGATTATAAGACAGAAAGAAATCCCAGCATGGTGTAAAAATGGCAAGTTGTTACCTCATAATGCAAGGATCCTTATAATAGGCTCTTCAGGCTGTGGTAAGACCAATTTGCTATTCAATTTAATTTTCAAAGAATGGGTTGAGATTTAAAACTATATACTTGCATACCAGGAGTGGATATCAAGATAAATATATTTTTTTAAAAAACATTTTTTCCAACATGAAGGATATTGAATTTCATATAAACAACAATTCTGAATCTATACCACATCCAAACAAAATATCAGAATATTCTTTAGTTATATTTGATGATTTACAACTTAATCATGTACCTCGAATAAGAGAATATTTTACTATGGGCCGACATCATAATACTGACACAGCATATCTAATTCAGAGTTATGGAGCTATGCAGAAACATTTCACTAGGGAAAATGCAAATATGATTATAATCTCCAAGATAGATTTATTGAGTCTCAAATTAATTCACAGAGATCATGTTGGAGGAGATATTTCTTATAAAGATTTCAGTAAACTTTGCCATAAAGTTTGGAATCGTAAACTTCATAATTTTGTAACTATTATGAACGAGTGCGGAATTAATAGCGGTAAGTACCGAGATTCGCTCGATATGTTTCTTACCGTTCAGTAGAGATTAATTCTTTGTACAGTCATGTTGTCTAAAACACGCAGCAGAAACTGAATAGAAAGAACGTTGGTTTAATTGATAAGATAAAGAAATTGGGAAAAGTAATCAGTGACAAGCATAAAAGCTTACTTAATTTTGAAAAACAATTGGATGAATACAATAGGAAAACGCTCTCACCGTTGATAGAGCCCATAATTGAACTGGGAAAAACCAAATCTAGTTTCCACTCGAATCATGGTTTTACACCAAAAAAGGAAGAAGTAAAAGTGGAAGAAGAGAGCATGGATATTGATGATGAGGAGGATGAGGAGGGGGAGTCAAGTTATGATAAAAGCTATGGGAGTTCAACAGAGAATCTTTTAAGCTCAACTAAATTTGAAAACAGTTTACTTGGTTCTAGTAAAAACGATCAGGTGTTGTCACAATACCTGAAAACGTTTCATGTGGAAAAATTGAATAATTCAATTAGTTATGGAATTTCATACGATTCTAAAGATGATGTGTATTATATTGGAAATCAGCAAGTAATATTTGATAACGGTTATATAGATATTTATAATGAAAGATTTCGTATAACACATGATTTACTTGATTTATTATTCAGTTCAAGGCCGAATTCGAATCTTTATAATCAGAGAGATCTGGATAAGTATAAAAAAATCTTAACACTTACAGGCATACATTTAGATCGAAGAGGGTATGTTAAATGTAATAAGGGAATTAAATCGCAAATGATTCAGAAATTATTTCCCAGTAAAAAGAAGGGATGGGGTTTATTGAAATTTGCAAAAAATAATTCTCATGATAGAATTTATCAATACTTTGATAATTTTGACAAATTAGTGGGAAGATTAAATTTACTCTATTCCTCAAAAGCTTCTGGCAACACTGGACATGATGTTGAGATCCCGTCTATAATTGAAGAGCTAAAAGAAGCAAAACTAATTGTTTATTGTTACGATGACTTTGCATCAATTCGGTCGGATTGATACACCTAGTAGTGCTAATCTTACGTGTGATATTGACTTGATAACACAGAAAATAATTGAATCGATAAATCAGCAAGGAATCAGCGAAGCTGTGAAATTTTATTTAGATTCACAAATAACCAAACTTGTTTCGGAAAATACTAAGAATATCGGTGTGAGCATAATTGAAAGAGAACATATTCTAAGTTCATTACAAAATTTTAGTGCCAATATTGATAAAGCTATTGCAGAGAGAACTCCAAATTTAGAATTCGCTCTAGGAGAAGTGAAAACTTTAACAGACAGCTTTTCATCCCAGTTGGACAGTATTAACAATGATTAAGTTGATAAAGTTTATTTAGATGAGAAATTAAAAGCCATATCAGATAAAATTAAGAATTTGGAGGTCTTGGACAGAAACTACCTCAATACTAAATTAAAACAGCTTAGTACAGAAATTTTTACTAAAGTAAATGAAACACACCCATCGCCAATTGATAAGCAATATTTAGAATCTACTTTGCAGAAATTGACTAGTTCTTCATTAACAAAGGAAGAGTTTGAAAAACGATTATCTGAAATGGCGAGTGCAATAAAAGCTAATATTATGGATGGTATTGAACAATTCATTACAAAAGATGCTATTGCTATCCTGATTAATCAAATTTCAGACAAGTATGCAACTAAAAATGATATAGGAGATTTTATTAAGAAAAAAAAGATTGAAGTCGCTGTGAAAAGCGTTCGTGATGAAATAGCTGAGGCAATTAAAAATTCGGAAGAGGGGTCTGTTATGAGACTGCAATGTTCGGCTGCATTCATAGATTATCTTAATTTATTCATCCATAAGATAGCTTATGATATTGTCAGTGGGTATGCACATGTTAGTATTAATATGAATTGGATAGAAGCTGAGCAACATAACCTTCCCGAAAATCAGGTTGCAGAAATGATAACAACAAAAATGGGCCTAGCCCAATATAAAGGCTTTGTATTGTCTCCAAAAACATAAAATCTTGTGAAAGGATAACACTTGACATATGAGTGAGAAATTTGAAGTACAGTGAACTTTAACGGTTTTCTTGCTAACACAAACACATGCTACTTCAAGATGATAAATCAGACTATACATTTTTCCATGCGTCTATGATTGAATGTAACAGTTTTATGTAGGAGTTATATGAAGGCGTACACTCTTATCTATAGAATTTGGGAAGGGGGAAAACATTCACCCACAGGGGGTGTAGCACACGCATCATTTCTCTGGGGAAACATTCAACAAGAGGGGGCATAGCACACGCATCACTTCACTCTAAACAGTCAAGCTGACAAGTTCACAATGTCTCACTATTTTGATTGGAGAAGTTTCAATGAGTTCTCTGTAGAAGCAAATCCACTAGCCGATTGGAGCTATGAATTTTATCCTTTTGATTGGTTCGTAGTAACGAAGGTAACATTAGCCGATAATGGCGAAATTCACCTTAAAATTATCAATATTTATAGTGAAGGTGACTTTTAACACACTATTAAGTTACCAAAAGAATATTCAGTGGTTTTGAATGAGGATAACATCAGAAGTTTTGATTCTTGTTCATGGGAATTGAATGTGAGTGGGAATCGCATATTCTTAAGACAGTTTCATGGTAACTATAGACGTTGAGTATTAAGATAGCCCGCCCCAAGTGAAATAGGTCTGAGAATATGTAAGTATTTTCAGATATGCTAGCTCATTCCAATTATACTTACATATTGTCGGAGAAAACACTTCAACAATAATGACTGGGATGTTTGTACAGCAAAAGAGCTCAATTTTTTACACATGCATAATATTGATAAACAGTTTGATTAAACTCTTGACTGTCAGTTGGAAACCAAGTATAATATGGATATTATAGAACTTAGATTATTGTAGAAATAAGGATTCACTTTAATCTGTCAGTATAGCGATAGATTATCAAGCAATAGATGTAGAGAGAGAGAGAGATAGAGATAGGGAATTTCTCAATTCACTTTAATCTGTCAGTATAGCATTAGATGTACAGAGAGAGAGAGAATTTTTCCCTCAAAGGGTAATTATTTATTCCCTCACTCGATATCCACCCCTCCATCTATACTGGGGAAGGGGAAGGGAAAATCTATTTGAGAGAGAGATATCTCTCTCTCCTTCTTCATCCCCCTCGTCCTCACTGGGAGAGGGGGTGAGAGTGAGAGAGGGAGATCAGATTTGATTAGATTAGATTGGATTAGAGAGAGTGGGAGAGGGAGAGGGAGAGGGAGAGGGAGACAGAGTGAGAGAGAGAGAGAGAGAGAGAGAGAGAGTGAGAGAGAGGAGTGGGAGGGGGAAAATCTACTTTTAGAACACCCCCCCACCCTGTGGTGGCTGGGCGGGGGATGGTATGGGAGATGGGTGAGAGGGGGGAGGTGGGATGGGTAAGGTGAAAAAGGGGGTGGGGGATTTCGAGCAAAAAAGCCTGTCTAAAGTATCAAATCCCCTCTACTATTACATAGATTATTCACAAAGTTTTTCATTTGTAGATTATGTCAGCCAAATGATTTCCATTACTTTTCACACATTCACTTAACCTAATTCTAAAATTTGTCATTGCTTGCTCAATCATCACTTGTGGAATTGTTTCATTTCCTCATTGAATAACCTCCTTTAGTTCTGTGGATTATTGGCTGCTCAATAATGGTATTTTGGTTTATTCACAAATCCCAAAAAATGAAAATGTTCCACGTCTCTTGGAAGAATAACGGCATCCTGGTGAACATTTTCGAGAATGATCTCACAAGTGGCTTTGAGATGTGGCCAATAATTTTCATTAATTTGCATTATCTTATACAGATGGAATTCTAGGTCAGAATGAAAAATTCATTGTACACTTTGATCAGAAATGGCTAGCGCAACAGCAAGTTTCGCTGCTGAACGTCAAGGAGACCATGTAACAGCTACTTGGGCGTTTTTCAGGCGTTCTCACGGTTCGTTTTCATCATGTTGGTTCCGTTTTTAAAGTGTACAACATGTTCCTGAGATACATTACTCACAACAAGATCATATTCCTACTGGGAACAGGCATGTGTTGATTTAAATTATTGAAATGTCTGTGACATAAATACTGTGTTAAAATAACTGGTCATTATTTTAAAAATAAGCTTCAATCACAATCGCTTGATGTTCACTTGACCACAATAATATACTGGCTACTGAAATGGCAAGAATAGACCTGTCAATGTACAACATTCCTGCCTTTCCAATGACAGTGGTTCAAAGATAACAGTTACTACAAAATTGTCAGATTAATATGCTGGTCTCTGTATAACCATTTTTCTTGTATAAGCATTATTCATTATAACCATTTTTCACTATTTTCATGTTTTATCAAACAAAAAAAAAAAAACATCAGTCTTTTAACATAAAATATCCATATCATACATTTTTTTAATATGAGTTTCAAGGTAATATTTCTGCTTGTACCATTTTGGGGATTTTGGCATCTCTGTGTTTATTAGTCAATAATCAAGCATGCCTCATTTTGGGAATGTTGGTAACTTATAAGAAAAACTTTTTCAATATTGTATATTGATAGTAGCTCAATGAATCATAGGACAATTATATTTTGTGATGTTGGCAGAGTGCTTCTTCCACGTCCATTCTTCAACTGATCATGAGTAAACTAGTGAGCTGGAGTGATGAGTCAAGTGGTGGCTGCGTGGTGGTGGCTGTAGTGTGCAATGCTATCTAATTTTGATGGTGGCACTTCCATGGAAGCTTCCGTGGAAGCACTTCCAAGGTGGCCCAGTGTGCAAAGGGCCTAAGGTGCGAGTGCAAAGGCCCAGTGTGCAAATAGCCCAAGGTGCAAGTGCAAAGGCCCAGTGTGCAAAGGGCCTAAGGTGCAAGTGCAAAGGCCCAGTGTGCAAAGGCCCAGTGTGCAAAGGGCCTAAGGTGCGAGTGCAAAGGCCCAGTATGCAAAGGGCCTAAGGTGCGAGTGCAGAGGCCCAGTGTGCAAAGGGCCTAAGATGCGAGTGCAAAGGTGGGGTGTGCAATTGGCCCAGTGTGCAAAGGGCCTGAGGTGTGCGTGCAAAGGCCCAGTGTGCAAAGGGCCTAAGGTGCGAGTGCAAAGGCCCAGTGTGTAAAGAGCCTAAGATGCGAGTGCAAAGGCCCAGTGTGCGAAGGCACAGTGTGCAAAGGGCCTAAGGTGCGAGTGCAAAGGCCCAGTGTGCAAAGGGCCTAAGGTGTGAGTGCAAAGGCCCAGTGTGCAAAGGGCCTAAGGTGCGAGTGCAAAGTCCCAGTGTGCAAAGGCTCAGTGTGCAAAGGACCTAAGGTGCGAGTGCGAAGGCCCAGTGTGCAAAGGGCCTAAGGTGCGAGTGCAAAGTCCCAGTGTGCAAAGGCCCAGTGTGCAAAGGACCTAAGGTGCGAGTGCAAAGGCCCAGTTTGCAAAGGGCCTAAGGTGCGAGTGCAAAGGCCCAGTGTGCAAAGGTGAGCCATCCACTAGAACCGATTTCGTCCGAACTAGCATCGGCCGAAAACTATCGAATGATCCCCCAACAGAGAAAGGAATAGATGCTCATCCATTGTAACAGGTTCATACCGCCGTTTCCGGCAGATTAATTAAGGGGCTTGTACGTGGGTAATGAGGCGAATGATGATAATAGATTTATTATTACTATTATATTATACATTCAATAAAATTCACATCCTTTGAACTATATCAACTCTTGGAACAGATCATGATACAGGGTTCTACTATGCCGAACAATAGGTTTGAACTAATGCTCAATCGCAGAAATAACAGAGTAACTTTATTTTCCGCTGAATAAAATTTTTATCAAGGAAGAGCACCTTTCCGGATACAAAATTCTATGATGACAGTGACGAGACTGGATTAATTTATTAATCCTGTTCAATTCAGCAAGAAATTTGCGAAGCATTGGTTCCCTGCTTGTTTACTATGCAAATGTTTCAATTGTAAATCATGAGTTTAAATATGTGAATATGAAGAAAATAAAAATCTCAGTACCCTTTTTTTAAAATATTTTATCACAACATGTTTCGGTCATTTATGCTATTTTCAAGTGATATCACTGTGTTATACAGTGATTTTTATTTTCTTCATATTCACATATTTAAACTCGTAATTTACAATTGAAACATTTGCATAGTAAATGATAGTAAGTGATATCACTTGAATATGGATTTTTAAGATTTTCTTCCTCTCAATCTATGAAAGATTTTTATTCTCTTCATATTTATATTACAAGTAGCATTATACAGGAAAGAGGTAAATATGTGAATTTTCACATGATTATTATAATCATGATTATATAGAAGCTGGAGACAGAAATTTAAACTTTGGATTTAATAATCAATAACGATTGTGTTGTTTTGGTGTTGCATCTGAATTTTAAAACCTCAAATCTTTTAAATCTCAACATTATTCATCAGCACAAATAATGGAAAGATTTCATGGATTAGGTTTGAGGTTGAAAACATTCTCTGATATAAACACATTTGTCCAAGCTGATAGATACATGGCAATTAACTATTTTCAACAGATTTACAATGAAGAACAAAATTCGCAATTTCCGGGAAATGTCGGCCTTTCATTCAGCCACGAGCCAACCTTCCTTTAGTACAATATTGGGAAAAATGTGTCAAATATCTGGGAATTGAAAATTTGGAAGAGAATCAGTCCACATCAATCAATATCATGAATATCAATAACAACAGCATGTCATAGTTCAATTTCACGATACCAAATGTCTCTCTGCATGTCAGACTTTGAGTTTTCCAACTCTGGAAGTATAATATCAAACATAAAAAAAAATTCTACAAGTTTGTGGAATCTGGCACTTGTCAGAAAGTGATTGAAATGAGTGGCGGATTGTGTTGGGTTGTATGGTTGCAAAAACCTCATTCATTTTGCCAATCAATGGATTTATTTTTAGTATTAAATGAAGTTATCAAATTTCTAAATAGAGTTCCAATATCATCATTACTTATATTATAGCTTCATAATTTTATCATAATCCCACAATATGACCAACAGTGAAACGTCAACGCAGTTCACACAAAATCAGACGCTGTGGCGGAATTGAATATTGTAGTGAATTGGAGATTACAATCCTCCTGCAACCAAATTCCTGAACACGCACTATGTATATTAGCATTTTGATTCATTATTCTTCTATTCGAGCCCCTTAAGACCAATGTTGTGGAACTTTTAATGCAACCATCCACTTATGGCGCTAGCAGGACACAGCAGTTTAAATGTGAAATTATTCTGTAGGCATACCTGATTCTGATAGAAGTGAAAGGTTGCTATGTGCTCTTCCATGTATGTTCAGTCAGTTGATGAGGCTATATTAGCCTCAATAATATGATATTATCATAAATTTATTATCATAATAAAATATCGGGATACTAATTATCATGTTTGGCTGTTTTGATATTTTCGAAAACAAAACAAATGAAAAATGATCTAACCTCGAATTTATTTATTATATTTTCAAATTCATAGATTATTGATGATAATTATTCAATTTATATGGAACTGTTTGAATTGTTAATAGTTTCTACTCCATGCCACTCCTCCCCTTCCCCCTCTCCACTTTTATCAAGGTACAAATTATTGAAAAGTATACCTATTATAGAAACAGCAATCACAGTATTTTCAATCACTAGCCACCATTTGATTTAATTAAAAGTATCTCAACGATCAATATTCCAATCTACTAGGATAACTGACAGAAACAGGCTTCATTCCAGAAAGACTACCAGGAAATAAACGAGGAAACTCTGATCCTGAAATACTTTTCCACTTTCCATCCCAACAACAGCACTCAGTAATCCCTCTGAAAAGTCCATTTTTCAAGATGCATCATCCAGCCTGTTTATTTTGATTTTGACATGAGTTTCATCATTTATAGCAAATGGCAGAAAAATGAAGGAATTGGATTTGAAACGAAACGTTTTCCAGAGTAGGTGAGTTGTAGTTGAGCAGACATGGAACTATAATATTTATATGAGTGATATCATGGTCCACCAATAGTACCAAAGAAAATATAAAATACAATCCTCCTAAAATAGTTAAATCTGTCCAATATAGAACTGAATAACTTAATCATAATATGATAATGATAAATACAGCTGACTTAGTTACCATGTTATTTCTTGTCAAATCTCATTCCATCACTAGTGTTCGATATGGCATAAGTGTCAAATAACTTTTCATCTTGGATAAGAGGGTCTATAACATTTTGAAAACTAGAGACACCATTTGTAACACCAAATGAAATACGATAAAAATTATATAGTTAACCACATGCTTCAAACTCTGTATATCTGCGTTCTTCTGGTAGAATTGGTATTTGGTGATATGCCGATTTCAAGTCAATTATACTAACCCATGAGTACTTTCCGCACTAAATCTTCCATGTTTTGGATGGGATATGCGTCTAATTCGGTAAATCTGTTTATCGTTCTTGAATAATCAATAATCATTCTTATTTTTCTATTGTCAAGTCAACAAAAGCTTGTGACCATCAGTGTGATCGACTTTCCTCAATGATGCCATCCTCTACTAGTAATAGTAGATATAGATTGTCGGTCCTGGCACATCATGTGCCAGACTTCCCCACCCAATCTAACCTAACCTAACTAAAAAAATCAACCTTACCTAACCTAACCTAACTAAAAAATACAACCCAACCTAACCTAACAAAGGTCAAAGGTCAAGGTCAAAACTTCAAAAACTACAAAAAAAATTTTAAAAAATTAGAAAAAAAATCAATAATAAAAAAAAAATTCAATGATGAAAAATCAAAAATGAATCAGAAGGCCTCCCACTCACTCTGGAGTATATATAGTATGCACAACAGTGGGAGGACCATCAGTGTTCAGTCGAGAGCCATACAAGACACATCTCCCACATTCAGTTCTAGGACCTGGTGTTTCAGCAAACAGCCACACACTTCTCTTTGTGAAAAAGTATCCTAGGACACACCGCCACCGTTTTGATCTTCAATTGTAAAAAAAAGGTTAGTACACAAGTGTTTTTTATTATATGTTTTGAAAAGAGATGAAGGAATTTTTCTTATTCTACTCATAAAAATGGATACTTATATGATTAATTCATTATGTTCAGTGTCACTTCAATTTATTGCATAGTAGATTGTGTAGATAATAGTCTTCATACCTGTTGAGCTCTATAAGCAAAATGTCAGCAGATCCATATGATTTTAATGATTTCTAGTATGTCACTTCATAATGTAATGCATAATATATTTTATGAAAGTATGTTTCTGCCTGTGCTGCCCTGCTAAGCAAAAGGGCTGTATCTACAAATTTTCATATTTTGAGTTATATATCGAATACCATGAACTTTTAGGCGGGGAATCGAATGGACTAAGTTTAAAAGCTGTATCTGCAACTGTTCTCGAGATATAGACACTTTGCTATAAGCAGTATAGCCGTATCTACAAAACCAGCAAGCAAGAACACAGCATAAGAGCAGTATCTACTAGTGTTAAGCAAAAGAGCAGTAAGTGCATTGTCAGATACTGCTCTTTTCATAGTCTTTTAGATACTGCTCTTTGCCTGAGTATTGTAGCAGTGATTTGGCAGATACAGCTGTTATGAAAAATAAAAGCTGTAGATACTGCTCTTATCCTTAGCTCAGCCTGACGGTTTCTTGTTAGTTGCCGCCAAAAATCTTATGTTTTTAGGCTAGGTCAGACTGTGATGTGAGTTTTTACTAGCTGCAAGAGTGTGTATGAAAAGCCGGTTCAGTAACAATAAATGTTACGAATAAATTTAAAGACATATGAAAGGCTTACAATGGTGTTTGTTTGTTGTAACTGTAGTGAACATACTTCACTAAATAACAGATCGAAATTTATTGTGCGTCAGTCAGTTTGTCAAATACTGGTATGTGAAGAGCCTGGACATAAGAAAAAGGTGGAAAGAATATTATTGTCATCTCCTCAATGAAGAATTTCCAATTTAGACACTGCAATCTGAGCTGCCGACAATGGGACCAATTCTGTCCATTTCAGAGGAGGAGGTAAGAGTGGCCCTCCATGAAATGGCCACAAATAAAGCTGTCGGACCAGATGAGATACCAGTAGAAGTGTGGAGAAAGCTGAATGACACAGGGGTGAAATTTATTGCTGGGGTCTCCAATGCGGTGCTCAGTGAAGGAATTCCAGTGAAATGGAGAAGAAGCTACATTGTACCATTCTATAAGAACAAAGGAGATGTTCGTTTATGTAAAAACTTTAGAGCAGTTAAACTCATCTCCCATACATTTAAAACTTGGTAGAGAGTGATAAACAGACGCCTGCTTGGAGTTACATATGTGACAGAGAACCAGTGCGGCTTTGTAAGTGGTAGGTCTACTACTGATGCAGTACACTCGGTTAGAATCCTGATAGAAAAACACAGAGAAAATAAAGCAGACTTGCATTTAGTTTTTATTGACCTAGAGAAGGCATTGAATAGAGTGCCAAGAGAGCTAATCTGGCAAGCAATGAGAGCACAAGGAGTCCCAGAGTACTACATACATGTGGTAAAAGATATGTACCATGGAGCTAAAACAAAGGTCAGGAGCCCGGCTGGAATTGGTGAGGAGTTTAGTGTGGAGGTTGAGGTTCATCAGGGTTCAGCCCTGGGCCCACTCCTCTTCAATCTTGTCATGGACTACCTCACTAAAGAAATTCAGCATCCAGCACCTTGGGACATTCTGTATGCGGATGACATTGTTCTCATAAGAAAAACGCCAGAAGAATTGCAACAGTCTCTTGATTCTTGGCGTGCCAGCCTGGAAGCAGCTGGCCTAAGAATTAGCAGAGAGAAGACAGTCTATATGCACTGCAGCTTTGGAGATAATGATGATCAGGCGCATGCACACATACACTTGCAAGGTACTCCACTCCCAGTAGTTAGTCAATGCAAATATTCAGGCTCCATAATCAGCCATGATGGAAGCATAGATGCTGACATCTCAAGCCATATAAACACTGCATGGATAAAATGGAGAGAGCTAAATGGGGTTCTTTGCGATGAAAGAATGCCTGTGCCCATCAAGGGAAAAGTGTATAAAGCTGCAGTGCGACCAGCAATGCTGTATGGTAGTTTGTGTTGGCCCCTGAAAAAACACCAGGAAGAGAAACTTCATTCTGCTGAAATCAAAATGCTGAGATGGGCAGGGGGTGTAACTAGACTGGACCATATTCAAAACATGTATGTTCAGGGCAGTTTCTGGGTGGCACCAGTCTATGAGAAGATAATGGAAGGAAGATGAGACTGGTATGGACATGTAAATAGATGTTGACCCAATCATATGACAAGGAAAGTACTTGATATGGGGACACAGCCGTGGGGCAGAGGCAGACCCCGTCTCACATGGCTAGGTTCAGTTCATAAAAATATGAAGCAGTTGAACCTGACAAATCAGACGACCCAAGATTGTTTGAACTGGAGACTTAGATCAAGGAGAGCCGACCCCAAATAATGGGAAAAAGGCAAGGAGGAAGAGAGAGATGCTGAACATCAAGATTGAGTGCAAGACATGTCATTCAAGATGACTGTGTCACTCTAGATGATTGCCACCTATATTGCACCCTAATATTAATCTTCTTGTATGTATGTTATAGATGAACAAAGCTACCAGATGCCAGCAGACCAGCAGCTCGTCAGGAGAGTTTTGTATGTTGGAGGAGGCCTTCAACAATAACCTTAGGACACTCTTCTACAACAACAAATTTTCACTCAACCCAGCAAAGGACTTCCACTCTCTGCTGAACAGCCTGCAGACAAAGATTGTTGATGTGATAGGTCAGGAGTTCCAGACTTATGGACCAATCAAGGTAAACCTGGTGTTGGAGGCTACATACCAACACAGCCACCTTGATGAGAAGAACATTGAGCAGGAGGAATTTCAGAATGTGGCCTTCAAGACTCTGAACTATTCATTTTGATTTACTACTCCTCCATGACAATGATGGCAGTGAACCAACCACCACTCAGGACAGCAGTGAAGCCACCACCACCACTCAGAACATCAGTGAAGCCACCACCAGCACTCATGAAGAAGAGGAAAATATCAACAGTCACTACTGTTTCATAAAAAACTTTGAGAAACTTGTAGGATCTCAGCTCACTAAACACAACCACCTCATCATCATTTGTCATAGATGCTTTACACACTACACCATCAACAATAATGGGGAGCAGAGGATGAAAGATCATGAGGAGTACTGTGCCAACAACAAGACTGCTAGGATCATCATGCCTCAACTCAAGGAAGATGGAAGCCCACCAACAATGAAATTTGAGAAATATTTGTATAAATTCAGACTACCATTTGTGGCCTATGCAGATTTTGAATGTCTACTGGAGAAGCCCGAGGAAGAACAGCAATGGATTGGGAAGGCAACCAAAGTGATCCTGGTCTGGCCAGAGAATTCGAACTGTAGCGCCAAAATCCGAGACTGCAGTTCTGCCAATAGCAGGCTTGTGTTTGCGCCAGCGCAGACCGTCCAGCTGTTTTTGGCCTTGTCAATGTTAAAAGCCCCAGTCTGTCTTGTTTCGTCCCCGTTGTTGTGCAAAACCGAATTTGTATTTTGTCATGTAATTTCGATCAGAAATTTCTTGTAAATAATTGTTTGAGTGTTGTGTGTGTGAATTATGAGTATAACAGCGTAAATAGTGTTGAATTGAATTAATTTGAATCAGATTTGAATTTATAAAGAATCCAGTTTGAGCTTTGTTCGAAACACAGTGCATAGCCTGCAAGTTGAACACGAAAAGACAGCCCGGAAGCCAGAACCTGTCTTATTCCCAGATTTCATCCCACCCTGAACCTGATCAAAACACCTAATAAAGGCTTCGAAGGGCAAGTAATCAAGATTGGATTAAATCTGGTGGGTTTTTGCTCTTTTTTATTGTTCATTAATGCAGAGTTTAACTGAACAAATAACCTGGCTCAAATTGACGATTAAATTTTGCCCCTTGTTTGTATTTGATTATTTAAATAGTAAATTACAGTCCTCTGGTAGCTCTAGCCTGAGCTTTGTTCAGAACATTTCTTGATCCTGCCAGGCCGGGATGAATTTAAATTTGTAATTTATTGATTAATTCACACACATTGGATTTAAGCAGTTTCACATTTGTCCAATGTTGGCATGTTGAGTTTGGTCTGATCTATGCTCAACTTAAGTTTGTTGTAGCTTTGTTCTAGAGCAAGGTTTCTTGTCAATTTGTATTTGTCTGAAATTAAATTCATTTCAGTTAAAATTGTAATTTCCTGAAACTAGGCGCATTGTGCTCTTTTTCTCAGGAATTTGTTTGTTTGTTGGAATTTGTATTGTCCATTTTTTTTATACATGTTAGTGAAGGTTAATCACCAGCATGATTTTGTTTGTTCAATTCAACAAGTTATCGTTTGTTTGTGAGTTGTTGGAAGAACATTATCCAATCATATAGTTTTGTCTTCAGCAGTAACTTATCTTGTGAATTGATAATCAAAGTTTAACTTTGATAACTTACTAGTCGTGATTCTTCCTTTCATCTAGTTTTGAACTCATTCTTGTTTTATTGTCTGTTGTTTGTATTGTCGGGGCTGTATTCGAGGGTTAAAAGTCATAGTAGCGTATCTACAAAAACCAAACTTTTCGGGAGAGCAAAAACCAACTATGAGTTCACACTCCCTCACTATTTCTGAGGTCTGTATTAATTTCAACAACCTAGAATTCACATATCAATGTTGTATGAATCTTGTGCTTCTACCAGTGCATTCATTTCGATGAATTATTGAAAATTCAATCAAATAAAATTAAAAATGAAATACCTTGTTCTATTTACGCTATTGTGACCGTAATCAATTTCCAAAAATGTAACATTTTCTGGAGATAAGCTATTCTGAGAGTGATCGGTTATGAATAGTAACAATTTATTAAATTGTTCCATGTATTTTATAGATGTTCATTGACATTTAATAACAAAATATGAGTGATATATAGAAGAATAGAAAATCACAGGTGCCTGATAAGTAGGTATGGCATTATTGAAGGACTGGAAAATTAAGTACTGAAATGAAATTATAATGCTCTGAGAATGACTGAGAATAACAAAATATGAAACAATAACATTAAAACTAAATTCGAAAATATCAGCTTCTTCAAATGACACTTGAATCAAACTCGAAAATGTTACTATCTTCAATGACTACAGCCTATAGATATTTATCACCAAAACTCATCATTTCTCAACGTCATTTTCTTTAAAGGACTGGATAAGTGGATACTGAAATACAATTGAAATACTCTGAGAATGACTGAAAATCACATAATATTATGAAACAATAACACTAAAATTACATTGGAATCTCTCTCAATGACTCTCTTCAAATTATTCACTCTCTTCAATGAATATAATTGGCTATTTATCACCAAAGCTCATCATTTTATGCAGGTGGAAATACAGGTGGTCCATAACAATGCTCTCATAGACCATGGCAATTACAGACTGTATTGTAATAGGTCTATACTTTCTTACACCACCTCGATCTCCAGGTAATATATAGGTACCAAGAAACTGTTTTTGAAATCTCTGGGGAAGACACCAAGCTCCAGAAAGGCAGAGCCAGTATGGCCAGGTGAATGGCCAGAACAGAAAAACCTAACTACAGGAAGGGATATTTCATCAGGCCCAGTTCCTCTGCGAACATTCAGAGCTTCCAATCTGCGTTAAATATTGATTGGAGTAATGCAGCAGGATGGAACTAACTGGTTTCAACGAAAATCAAATGTCGGGACATTAACTGTGTCCTGCACAAAAATAGATGAAAAATAATCAGCGATGAGTTCACACTACTTATTAACAGGAGTTGCAGCACTTTTTGTGTCCAGTCTCATAAAAGTAGGTCTGGCTGAGCCTTTTCTCAAACCATCCTCATGAGTCCAGAAAGCTTTAGAATTTGTGTAATCAAATTCCTCTTATCCAAGTGAATAGTTATTATAACACCTTCTTGTCAAAACACGACATTGATTTCTCAAATATTGCAAGAAACTTCATAGAGCTGAATACTACCAATTGCCTTATACTTTCTATGAGCAGTTTTCTTGGCTACAATCAATCTTCTCAATTCAATGGAACCACTTAGGGAAACTAGAGACATGAACCCTTCTCATGAGTGTGAACCTCTTGATGGTCAAGCTCATATACCTACAGAAATTACTGAAATGTTCCTCAGCTCTAATGTTATCATCAAAATTTGCAACTGGGTGATTCATATTCTGAAACTTCAAAAATATGGAAGCTAAATTGCACTTGTGAAAATCAGATATTTGTTTTACATAGCAGGGTTGTGTCCACCTCCTGTTCCAGGAATATGTGATGAGTGCCTTGGGGATGCCTGCCAGATCGATTGTCTGTATTTAGACCTCTCAAAGGCCTTCGACAGAGTTAACCACTCTCTCCTGGTTGCCAAACTGGAGAGTTATGAGGTGCATGTGTCATGCTCAAGTGGTTGAACAGCCATCTGAAGGACCGAACTCTGATTGTCAGATATGAGGGTCATATGTCATCTCCTTTCCTGGCTTTCTCTGGAGTCCCTTGGGGAACCCATTTGGGCCCCCTCCTCTTCAACTTGTCTATGAATGACATTAAAAGCTTCATATCATCCATGTTTCTAATGTATGCTGATGATGTCAAGTTATACGACAGGGTATTGCAAGACTTAGGACATGAATCTCTGCAGCATTCTCTCAACAACCTTGGTTTGTGGTCCCTTGATAATGGTATGGCTCTGAATGTAACCAAGTGTGTTGTAATGTCTTTCAAGCATGGAACAAGTATACTTGATTCTCAATACTCCTTGAGAGGCATTCCTTTGAAAAGAGTATGCAGTTTCAAGGACCTTGGAGTGACTATGACTCAGTCTCTTAGCCCACTGGATCACATATGTGTGATCACTGGAGAGGCTAGATCTCTCCTTGCCTTTATATTTAGGTCCACCAGAGATTTCAGTCCTCCTGAGAGTCTCTTGGTTTTGTTTAGGGCTCTTGTTCTTCCAGTGTTGCAATATGGCTCTATTATCTGGGCACCATACCATCTGTACCAGATCAACCTGCTGCAAAGTGTGCAGAGACGTTTCGTGAGGATGCTGAGCTGCAGGATGGGTTTCAAGTACTTTGAAGTTCCTGTGGAGGAGATTAGGGGACATTTCCATCTCCTCCCTTTGGTTCTGAGGTGGGAACACAACGACCTGGTCCTTCTTTTCAAGACTGTCAATGGATATTTGGACTGCCCTGAACTTCTGGCTAGTATCAACATCTGTGTTCCAAGAGGAATGTGCTCAAGGTTCCATTTTCCGCAGATGCTCTCACACAACAGCCTATGCCTATAATAGTGGGCTTTCTAGAATACTTCGCTCTGGTTGTGAGGCTGCTGCAGCTGACGTTGATATCTTTGGGGTGTCCTTGGGCTTTCTCAGGAGAACTATGAAGAGATCCCTGCATGTGTGATTTTGGTGTTTCCTTCCTTGTTTATGCCCATTGTGGTGAACTTCCATGGGCCTTTTCACTTATATATAATATTGTATGTTAACTATGATTCATTATGTATTCCAATTTTTGTCTTTCAAACTATCCACATAGATGTTTTTTATTGTTGTATATTATCATTTATCTATATATTCTTTGCTTGTATCTCTTTTTCTATGTTATTTTTATGTGAAATTGGTGTTGTACCGTTGGAAGTTGAATGAATGAATAAATAAATAAACTTTCTCCCAACTCACAATCATCAGCTTCCTTCAAGCATTCCTTTGCCAACTCACACGAAAAAAAATTCCTCTATTTTTCGTGATCATTGATCAGAATAAAACACAAACAGGAAAAAAAAGGAGCTAGTCTGATTATCTTGTTAAATCAAGTCTTATGGGCTATGAAAGTTATGTTAGCATTGATTTTGTGAGCTTTTTCATGCTCAAAGTTACTGTCACACTAGCGTAAGTTGACACATGAGCTATTATGTAGGTCACTAACTGAAGCGTAACTGAAGATAAGTTTTTGTGTCATTCAGTTTTGTTCAAGTCAAAGAAGTGTAACAGAACATATGCTTTTGTGTCATTTATTTCATCACTCGATTGTAGATACAATATCCACTTATCTTTCCAATGGCTAATGCAATGAGATAAGCGTGTGTGTCACTAAATAGACCATGAGAAGTTATTTAGATAGGTCAGATAAGCTAAAAAATGGAATTTTGTAGATATGTTACTATGACTCTAAACCCTCGAATTGTTTTGTGTATGAGTTCAAGATGGAGGAAAAAATACAGAAACAAATCAGGGTGCATCGTGCTAAACTGGAAAAAAATGTCTGATCCAAAAGTTGCTGAGCAATTTTCAATCTTGTATCCTCGGGTGTCTCAGACCATTTCGGATTATGAAAAGACAGAATTAGTGGTTAATGAGTTGGAACTTGAGTTGAATAGAGATCATGTTGTAGCATTTAACGACTCACACCTAGATCTGTTTCAGTATATTGAAGTAGTGGCTAACACTCTCAAACAGAAAGAGGCGACTGATGCTATTGCTCAATCTTCGGCAGCTACAGCAGCTAGTGCACAGCCGGTCGTGTCGGAGTCGGTACTGCCTAAAATCGACCTTCCGAAATTTGATGGGAACCAGACTCAATGGTCGGTGTTTTATGAACTATTTAAGGCATTGGTACATGACAACAAGAGTTTGAACGATCAGCAGAAGGTCCAATATCTTGTAAGTAGACTTACTGGACAAGCAGCAAATATTTGTCGTCATTTGCCACCATTGGCTAACAATTATCAAATAATTTGGCAGGCATTATTGACCCGCTATAATGATCCACGGGCACAAGTGGATGCCTATTTCAAACAATTTTTTTAATTTTTTCCAATAAAATCAGAATCAAAGGCAGGTTGTATTGCGATTTTGGATGGGTTTTGCAGTTCAATCAATGCTGTGAAGAGATTGCAACTCACTGATTTGTCAGACTCGATATTCCTCCATCATGGCTTGAGATTGCTGGATCCAAGTTCTCGTAGAAATTTTGAATCGGCTGTCCGTGACAAGGCTATGCCAACTTATACCGATTATGTCAAATTCATTGGAAAGCAAATTAAGACTCTTACTTCTGATGAGAAACAGACTGAATCATTTAATATGAGGCACAAAAAGGATAATAAATCAAAGGTGTTTGTGGTTCAATCTAGTGATTCATCTAACGATGCATCTAGTAAGAATCCCAATTGTCTGAAGTGCTCAAAACCGGGTCATCGGTTAGTAGATTGTGCAAGTTTCTTGAAAATGACTCCTTGGGATTGTTATTGATTGATTAAAGGAAAGTTTTGTTGTTTTCGTTGTCTTGATGTGGATCATTTGAGTAGAGATTGTCGTAGTAAGACTCAGTGCGCTCAATGTCGAGAATCTCATCATTCTGTATTGCACTTTTCCAGATCAAGTTCCAATGAAGGTGTTGCGTCCTCGTCGAACTCCAAGGCAGGTGGCACATCACCTATTAGTTGTTGTTCTACATCCAACGATGTAGAAAAATTCGACCGTTGTGTTGTTGACTGTCACTGCACATGTTCGAGATTGTAATGATCAGCTTTGTGATGTTTGTTTCTTGGTTGACACCGGGAGTCAGTGTCATTTTGTTACAGCCAAATTGTGTCGGCGTTTGAGACTTCCATTCCAGCCCATGAAAACCGTTGTTCGTGGATTCGGTGGTGGTACTAGTGAAGTTCGAGGTCGTACTTGTGTGTCAATTCAGTCGAAGTTGGATCCTACCATCAAGTTTTCGATGGATGCCACAGTGGTAGATAAAATCATCGACAAGTCGCCTTCTTGTGAAATCGACAGATCCAAACTTCATCATCTTGAAAATCTCACACTGGCTGACGACAAATTCTACCTTCCTAGTAGAATAGATGGCATCATTGGTGCGGAGTTAGTTCCTCACTTGCTACGTGGGAGTCCTAGTACAGGTGAATCGCACGAATTGATGACTGTTAATAGTGTCTTTGGTCACATTCTGATGGGGAGAGCGCCGATTCTCACTTCAACAAAGAATGTGTCAAATTGTTTCACAGCCATCTGTAGTCCATTCGTTAGTAGTCCATCGTTGGATAGTTTTGTGGAACGTTTTTGGGAGTTGGAATCGTGCCCTGCACCAAGCTGTCAACTGAAACCGGAAGAGTTGGAGTGTGAGGTAAATTTTCGGAAGTCTGTACATCGTGTGAATTCTGGTCGTTTTGTTGTTGCCTTGTCATTTGCGGAGCCGCCCAGCAGCTTGGGAGATTCGTATGCTGTCGCCGAACGCAGACTGCTGACTTTGGAGAGACGATTAGAGCTTGACAGCAATACTTGTATTTCATATCATGAAATATTGATCGATTACCTACGTCAGGGTCACATGTCGTTTGTAGCAGATCGGACAGACCGAGGTGGTTACTACATACCGCATCACGCCATCGTGAAAGCAAGCAGCACTACCACGCTCATCCGAATTGTATTTGATGCTGGTTCCAGAACATCATCGGGTTTGTCATTGAACCAGGTTCTTCATGCTGGTCCCACATTGGAGACTGACATTTTTGTTTTGTTAGTTAATTTTCGTTTGTTCCCAATCGCACTAACTGCCGACATTAAACAAATGTATCGACATATATTAGTGGAGGATTCCTGCCATCGTTATCAGCGTGTATTGTGGAGATCTTTGCTGGAGGATCTGATCGAAATTTATCAGCTCAATTGTGTTGTTTTTGGTGTTTCAAGCTCTCCATATTTGGCGCTTCGCACCGTCCACCAGCTTGTAGAGGGGGATGGAAATCGTTTTCCAGCAGCCAAGGCGAGAATACCAAGAGACATGTTCATGGACAACTTAGTCACATCTGTCGCCACAGAGTCAGAGGCCGCAGAGCTGTATTGTCAGTCCAAGCAGCTGTTTGAGGGAGGAAGTTTCTTGCTCACAAAGTGGACTTCAAATTCACCATCAATATTGGAGAAATTCTCGGTATCGTTTTCGTACAAGGATTTCGAAGCAGACAACTCCTAGGCTATCTTGGGATTGAATTGGCAACCTAGTACTGATCTGTTTAAGTTTTCAGTCAAGAGTGGTGAGGTCGTCACTACTAAGCGTTCTATTCTGTCAGTGATGGCTCGTATCTATAATCCACTTGGTCTCTTGTCACCGTTCACATTATTTCTAGTATGTCTTGTCCAGAAACTGTGGAAATTAGGAGTGGATTTGGACGAGAAGCCGCCTGAGTCTATCTGCACTCTTTGGGAGAATTGTCAAAAAGAGTTGCCTCTATTGTTGAAATTTGCTGTTTCACGTCACGTTGGTTTGTTTCAGGATTCTCACATCAGTTTGATTGGTTTTTGTGATGCATCATTGTCTGGTTATGGTGCAGTTATCTATGTGAAGTCGCAGAAGGAGAGCGAGGAGCCAAGAGTTGTATTATTGTGTTCAAAGTCCAAGGTAGCACCATCTAAAGTTGTTTCAATACCTCGTTTGGAGTTGTATGCGGCACTCTTGTTGGCAGAACTCATGAATTCAGTAGTCACTATTATTAGTGAACGTTGTCATGTGTCTTGTATTGTCGCACTCTCTGATTCTACAGTCACCTTGTGTTGGATTAATGCTCCATCCTCGAAATGGCAAACTTTTGTTGGTAATTGTGTCGCAAAAATACAGGATTCTTGTATACAGGAGTGGATGCATGTTGCCGGAATTGAAAATCCCGCTGACTGTTTGTCTAGAGGTTTATCTCCAGTTGAGCTTGTGAACTTTCCGTTGTGGCTCTCAGGTCCATCATGGATAGCAGAGGACGAATGCAATTGGCCCGTCCGAACTGAAATGGAAGAGATAGTGGATCCACCTGAGGCGAAAAAACTGTCAGTGTTGACAGTCACAAAATTTCCTGATTGTAACAGCAATGCAGTATATTCATTGATTGGTCGTTGTTCGGATTATGGTCGTCTTTTGAGAATTGTAATTCTTGTTCTCAAATTCTTACGAATCTTACCCCAATCAGAAGAATCAGATTTCGATGTTGCTGACAGGTATCTATGTAAAGTGGTACAGAAGATACATTTTTCATCTGAATTTGTGCAATTAGAGAAGGGAGAGGATTGTTCTATGTGCCTACATCGCCTGTCTCCATTCATTGATAGAGGTGTGATTCGCGTCGGCGGTCGTTTGTCTCATGCTGGACTGGAATTTGAGACTTGTCATCAGATGATCTTACCAAAATCCGACGCTTTCGTATCGATGTTGATTGATTATCATCACAAGAAGAATTGTCATGCTGGACCTTCTTTATTGTTGTCCTTGATTAGACAGAAATTCTGGATACTGTCTGCTCGCTCTATTATTCGTATTTGTGTCTTTAAGTGTAATCGTTGTTTCCGTGTTCGACCTAGTAATAATGCAATTATTCCAAAAATGGGTGACCTGCCTGCTTGTCGATTGTTAAAATGCAAACCATTTGAAAATTGTGGTGTGGATTACGCTGGTCCTCTGTGTATTACTATGACGAGACATCGTAATCCTTGTGTTTAGAAAGCCTACATTTGTCTGTTTGTGTGTATGGCAACAAAGGTGGCACATATTGAGTTTGTATCGGATCTATCAACGCCCATTCTTTTTAGCTGTGTTTCGTCGTTTTTTGTCACATTGTGGACCCTGTTGTGTGATGTATTCCGATTGTGGTACTAATTTTTGTAGGTACCAAGGAACAGTTGCGAAAAATATCTCAACATTTGAACTCATCCGAGTTCCAAACCACATTGACTAGTCAACTCGCCGAACACAAAATTGATTGGAAATTCATTTCCCCTGGTTCACCACATTTTGGAGGTCCATGGGAGGCAAATTTCAAATCTGTAAAGTTGCATCTGTTCCGAGTAATCGGCAATCAACTTCTCACCTATGAGGAACTGAACACTGTATTGGTGCAGATTGAAGGTGTCCTGAATTCCCGCCCACTGTGTGTACTGAGTGAGGATCCGTGTGAACCGCTGGCTTTAACCCCAGCACACTTTTTGACTCTAACACCGTTGAAATCGTTTCCCATGCGGGACGTGGACAGTGTCCCTGTGAATCGTCTCACTAGGTATGAATTGATCAGTCAACTTATTCAATCATTCTGGAACCGATGGAGAAGAGAGTACCTGCACAAACTTCAAAGTCATAAAAAATGGTTGAAATCACCCACTTCTATCAGTGTGGGAACGGTTGTGGTAGTAGACCAACCAAACACACCTCCATTGCAGTGGCCACTGGGTGTCATTGAACAAGTGTTTCCGGGAAGTGATGGCAAGGTTCGAGTGGTGAGTGTTTGCCTAAAGACTAGTATTTATAAAAGACCAGTAACAAAATTATATCCACTCCCAACGCAATAGTTGTTGTGCTTGTTGCATTTTTTCTTTGTGTTGTTTTTAGGTTTTGGTGTTTTTTTTCTTTTTGGCATGTCTGTATTTTTTCCTTTCTGTGGTTTTTTCAGTTTGTAACTTGGCTGAAGAATAGTTTTTCAGAGGCTAAGAGGCTAAGAGGCTATATGGTCTGGCCAGAGAATTCGAACTGTAGCGCCAAAATCCCAGACTGCAGTTCTGCCAATAGCAGGCTTGTGTTTGCACCAGCGCAGACCGTCCAGCTGTTTTTGGCCTTGTCGATGTTAAAAGCCCCAATCTGTCTTGTTTCGTCCCCGTTGTTGTGCAAAACCGAATTTGTATTTTGTCATGTAATTTCGATCGGAAATTTCTTGTAAATAATTGTTTGAGTGTCGTGTGTGTGAATTATGAGTATAACAGCATAAATAGTGTAGAATTGAATTAATTTGAATCAGATTTGAATTTATAAAGAATCCAGTTTGAGCTTTGCTCGAAACACAGTGCATAGCCTGCAAGTTGAATGCGAAAAGACAGCCCGGAAGCCAGAACCTGTCTTATTCCCAGATTTCATCCCACCCTGAACCTGATCAAAACACCTAATAAAGGCTTTGAAGGGCAAGTAATCAAGATTGGATTAAATCTGGTGAGTTTTTGCTCTTTTTTATTGTTCATTGATGCAGAGTTTAACTGTACAAATAACCTGGCTCAAATTGAAGATTCAATTTTGCCCCTTGTTTGTATTTGATTATTTAAATAGTAAATTACAGTCCTCTGGTAGCTCTAGCCTGAACTTTGTTCAGAACAGATTCAGTGTCACACTGCAATGAGCTACTGCCTCCACTTTGTTAGAGATAAGAACTTATTTCCATCGTGGCTATCAATCACCAACCTCATCCCTCAGGAACCAATTGTCTAAAGAGGACCTGATGCAGCCGAACACTTCATCAAAACTCTAACTATGCATGCGAGAGATCTAGATGAGGCAATCAATCATTGTCAAATAAAGATGCCTCCACTTTTTGAGAGGGAGGAAGTCAGACACAATGCTGCCACCAACTGTGAAGCCTGCAAGAAACCATTCAAGGTGTATGACCATTCTCATATGACAGGAGTATACTGGAATGCTCTGTGCAAAAAGTGCAACCTTCAAAGATGTTGTACAACATTCATCCCTGTTTTTCTTCACAACTCTCCCAATTATGACACTCACTTGATCATACCGCACCTTCAAACTGATGAAAAGCAGCTGTGTGTCATCCCAAACACATCAGAAAAGTACATATCATTCACCAAACAAATTTCCCAGCAACTGCACCTACGATTCATTGATACCTCCAGATTCACACTGAACAGCTTGGACAACCTAGTCACCAACCTTGTCAAGTATACGGAAGAAGTGTCAACAGTGTTACCACATACTGCTAGAGGATTTGGAGACAAACTGGAATTGGTTCCAGAAAGGGTGTGTCCCCTACAAATATTGCAATTTGTGGGAGAAACTGGAGGAGACCTCACTACTACCAAAAGAAACGTTTTTCAGCTAGCTAACTGACAGCCACATCAGTGATGAGGCATATGAACATGCTCAACAAGTGTGGGAGAAATTTAACTGCAAGACCTTGGGAGAGTACAGTGATATATACCTTAAAACAGATGTTCTCCTTCTGGCCGATGTCTTTGAAAGCTTCAGAGATATGTGTTTGGAAAACTATAACTTGGATTGTGCTCACTACTTCACATCACCAGGCTTCTCCTTTGATGTTATGCTAAAGTATACAAATGTTGAACCAGAACTCCTAACTGACTATGACATGTATATGTTCATTGAACGAGGCATCACAGGTGGAATAACAACATGTGTTCATCGACATGCCATTGCCAACAATGTCTACACAGGAGTGCCTGTCGACCCTGAGAAGCCCACATCATATCTCCTGTATACAGATGCGAACAACCTGTATGGCTGGGCGATGTGTCAACCACTCCCATGCTGGAAATTCCAGTGGATAGAGAAAGATCAGTTAGAGGGGGTGAGTAGAGGTATTGATGGTGTTGGAGATGTTCAAAAGATTGGCTACATCCTGGACATGGACGTTGAGTACCCAGCTGAGCTACACGACTCTCACAACAATTTTCCATTCCTAGCTGAGAACAAAAAACACCAAAATCAGGATCGTTGAGATTGATGACAACTCTAAACAACTGTAAACGATATGTATGTCATTACCGCACCCTCAAGCAAGCAGTACAACATGGATTGAAAATCACTAAAGTTTATCTAGGTGTAAGGTTTGAGCAGGAGGACTTCCTAGCACCCTACATTATGCTAAACACCAGACTTTGACAACAGTCAAGGAACAAATTTGAAAAAATTTCTTCAAACTGATGAAATATGTAGTTTTTGGTAAGATGATGAAGAATGTTTGGAAGTGTATGAACATGGAGCTTGTCAACAATGAGAAACGTCTAAGGAAACTGATTGCCCGACCAACCTACAAGGACTGCATCATCTTTGGCAAGAGCATTTGTGCCATGACACTGCAGAAGGAAAAAGTTGAGCTGAACAAACCTATCTACATTGGTTTGACAGTGTTGGACATTAGCAAGACCCTCATGTATCAATTCTACTACAATGTGATGGAACCTACATACAAAGAGAACCTGCAACTGCTTTACCAGGATACGGACAGCTTATTCTACTTTGTGGGAACTGAGAACCTCTACAATGACATCATCAACAACCAGCAACTGAAAGACACCTTCAATACATGTGAGCGACCACCCATGCTATTCAGACACAAACAAGATGGTACTTGGAAAGTTCAAGGATGAATATGCTGGCAGAGCTCCTAATGAATATGTAGGTCCACAATCAAAGCTGTATGCCTGCAGATGCTTCACCAAAGATCCAAGTCGATTAAAGAGTGGTTCGATAAAGAAAGCTAAAGGAGTGAGAAGACCAATACTCGGAAAAGAACTGTTGGAATCCCACCCAGATGCTGAATGATACATCACCTTTCAGGACTATCTCGACTGTCTCTATGAGAACGAAGGCATCTCTAGGAAGCAGGTGATGTTTGGTACCAGGAAGCATCAAATCATGATGCTAGTTCAGAAGAAAAAAGCACTGAGCAATGCTGATAAAAAGAGACATATATTGGATGATGGAGTTCATACTTTGGCATTTGGACATCATTCTCTTCCTTGTAAAAGGAGCAATGATGATGATGATGATGATGATGAGGAGGTTGATGAACCATCTGCAAAAAAGCTATGCCAGAGAGATGATGAGTAACAGCCATCATTAGAGAACTGAAAATTATATAGATAAAACAATCTCATACAGAATGTACTTTAGGATAATGTTAAAAATTAATAATTGTTATAACATGACATCAATGCTATTGAACTCATTAGAGTCAATGCTACATACATAGATTTGTGCAATATGCGTTTTGCAGAATGATTCTAGACTGTGTCAGCAGAAAACCTCATCACATGGACTTCTGCCCTAAATGGTGTGAACAGGAAAAAGTGGAGGGGAATACCGAGAATGATGAGTTATCTAAAAGGAAGTATAAAAAGTAGGGGTTTTGTGCCAATTGAGCATCAATTAAACACCAAGGTCAAGGTCAAGGTCAAGGTCAAGGTTGAGAGATGTTATCTCAACCACCACCCTGCCCCGATTGAATTCTCTGTTGGAATGAGCCCTGTATTTATAGACCAGGGAGGAGATGTTTAAAGCAAGAATTTCTATTGAACACTGAGGAAAATATTTTTATTAGGGGGGGTGTGGCCTAATTCAATTCCCTCCCCCACACCCCTAAAAGGTGTGGCCTAATTCAATTTCCTCCTTCCTAAGAGGTGTCGCCTAATACCATTATTATTTCCCACTAGGTATACAACCAAAAGTCAAGGTCAAATTCAAATTCAAGGTCAAGGTCAAATTCAAGGTCAAATTCAAGGTCAAGGTCAAGGTCAATGATGATCCCTACTTGTATGAAAATGTGAACCTAGTGTTTTTATTACAAAAATAATGAAGAACCTGTTGATGTTATAAAAAAATACAGGAATAACTTTTTTTAGTAGATTTAATAACAAATTGGTAAACAATCAGTGAGATATGACATCTTTAGTGATTGGAGATCTCAGATTTCTTCAAGCAGAGATCGGAGATTGGAGATTAACAAAGATTTGATACTGTATGAATCAATCAATAAATAGATGGATAAATAAATATATACATGTTGAAAAATGTACTTAATGAAAATTATTGAGAAGAAAATACCATTGTTTGAAAATTTAAAAAGGAAGAAGGTTGTGTATGGATCTGGAATAATCAGATCTATATTGAACAAAGCAATTGACTTACTACTTGTTGATATTTTTGTGGCCCTGGCACAAAACTTGGAGAAAAGATTGAAGAGAGGTGATAAAGGAATAAATAAACTTGATGATGCATGCCGGGAACATGATATAGCTTATAGCAATCCTAATCAGAATAGAACAGAGGCTGATAAGAAACTAGCTGTCCTGGCTTGGGAAAGAGTCAAATCACCTAATGCTAGCCTTGGAGAGCACTCATCAGCATACTTGGTTACAAACTTATTGAATGCCAAGACTAAATTTGGTGGTGGGTTGTTTCTGAGACCCTACAAAGGGTGTGGGTTGTTTCTGAAACCTATGACGTTATTCTTTATATTCAAATAACGCTTAGCCTCCTGCTTGGCATCAGTCGGTAGAGCATGAAATATTTAATATATAATTATAAGATTAGGTCGTGGTTTTTTTTTTAATAGGATACAGTCTCATAAAAATCTTTATAGGCCCAGGTATGAGCTTCCCCTATAATCCTTGTAATTCATTGAAAAATAAATATATATATATATATATATGGTACTTATCCTATAGTGTTGAGGAATTTAAATAAATTGCAAACCATAAACAATTTGATACATATATTAACAAATATTGCAAAAAATAGATCAAGGCAAAAAATATAAAGAGCGATAAAAATATATAATATAAAAAAAGAACAATAATTGAAATCAGTAAAATATCACAGGCTTAAATATTATACTCTAAATTTATAGCACGAAACGTTACCATGTGCTTTTATTTTAAATCATATGCATCCTTTTGCATATGGCTGCGATATAAGCTTGCTAATACTTGTCGACTTGGACAATTCAATTAAAAATAGGTTCCTTAAGATCAACTTGATAAATTGGCAACTAATAATCCAAATATATATATATATTGAAATCTCTAGTATCTTATAGATTTCTTTGTAATGAATATATATTTTATCTCAGGGTGCAAGATTCGGCACCTGATGGAATAAGTAGAGCAATTCATTTAGTGAATTAGAGCTACAAATTATCACAAATTATATTGCAAAAATTAAAGATCATATGAATATGTCTTAATAGCCTAGATTTTATACTTCTTTGATTTATTAGAATTTCTGAAATGTACTGACTCAATATTCCTCTAATAAAATACCTTTAATACTATATTTACTTGCGCAAGTATTTTTTATTAAATTCTTAATTTATAAGAAAACCCTTTCGACGAGCTAGCTTTGATTATTAGATAAATTCGAAGCACTAAGGGCGCCCATCACTAATTCAATTTTCTCACTCACGTGTCGAAATCTTCTTATGAGCCGCTGATGTCGATCCAACTCCTGGTGGTCCTGGACTATGGTAGCCGGAATCGTCTCTTCCAAGGGGTTACAAAAATTATTTAAAATTGAAAATGACTTCTGCTTTATAAGAGCATCACAAAGTCTCATAAGAAATTTAATAATTGAAACTAACTTTAGCTTTTACAAGTTATAGCAAGGTATTACGCTCTAAAATATTTAGGGTCCTCTCATGTTGGCATTTGGCAGGCGAGTGATGGTTCTCCTTTCTCAATTTTACAATTCTTATTTCCGACTTTCAAATTTACATAAAATTTGAATATCCTAGTCCTCCGCCATTTAAGGTTCAAATAGACCATACTAAAATATTAAATTATTACTTATGTTGTATGTTTAATAATTTCTTTGCCTTCGGGCCATATCTATGACATAGACTATATAACATTTTTACATAAATCCCAATCATTTATAGAAATATATATAATATTTTTGAATTGGCATACTATTGCCGCCTATTAACTGCCATTATGTGATTGGTGCATGCAAATTGTTTCAGTATTCATGCGCTTGGTAACCTCCTATTTCCTGGATACATTTAATTATTTTTATTAGGTTTTTTAAGTATGCTCTCTACATGCTAGTTAATATTCTATATACTACTATTTATTTCATGCTTCCTAATAGTTAGCCACGTGACCTTTTGTTCTTCCAAATTGCATACCGTTTTGCCGCAATAGATCTCTGCCAAAGGGTTTGGTCAGATTCTACGTTGCATGGCTCGGTCGATTGTTAGGTCGCCGATCACTGAATGTTTATACCTAACCTCAATGTTCAAAATTTTATATAATAATATTTATTAGCAAAAAATTATTTCAATTCCTTTTAGGCTATTGTACCGTTTAGCCAGGACAAGCTGATGCTATCTAATCTTTATGTTATCTCTTTGGCGATATTAGCCAGTTACTTTACTCAGACCTATTAGTACTTCAGCTAGGGATTTTTATATCTACCCAAATTTCAAATATGTTACAAACCCTACAAAGGGTGTGAGTTGCAAAAGAATAAGAATAAAACAATAAAGAAGAAGGTGAATCAGAAGAGGATACAATAGACATTGAGGAAAATTCTAAAAAAAACACCATTCACAAACATTGGAATAATAGATTATGCAAGAAAGCTTCAATTACCACTACGAGGTGTCTACATGAGAGATAGTCTACCAGAAATACCACTCAAGATCTAGAAATTGGTGTAATCAATTTGGATGATGAAAGCAGTACAGGAAGTCATTGGACATGTTATATTAAATGTAACAATACATGTGACTATTTCAATAGTTTTGGAAATTTGAGTCCTCCACTTGAATTTATGGCTTATATGGAAGATATAAAAATACATCACAACTTTAAGAAGTATCAAGAAATCAATGACAATTCAATAGTATGTGGTCATTTATGTTTATTGTGGTTGTATAAAAAATATGTTCCCAATAACAGCAAATCAAAATCCACTAGTAAGTGATATTTTCCCACCAGTACAACTGGAAACATCTAGCAAATATGAAGTAGCCCTAATAGATCTATATACATACAATACAATTCCAAATATTGAGAACAATATCAATGATAAGTTTAGCTATAATAGAAAACAAGTGAAAATACCAGTAGGGTCATATGAATTGGATAATGTAGTAGATTATATACAAAATAAATTATCTCTTACAAGTGGTCAACTGAAAATCAAAGCTAATAATAATACACTACAGTGTGAGTTATATGCAGATAGAGAAATTGATATCAGTATGAAAGATAGTGTTGCTCCAATTCTTGGATTCCAACACATGAAGCTAGAAGCTAATAAATGGCACATATCTACAAAACCAGTTCACATTATGAATGTGAATAGCATCAGAGTAGAATGTAATATTGCAAAAGGATCTTATGATAATGGTAGTGAAGGTCACATACTGTATGAGCTCTATACAACTACAACTGTACCACCAGGTTTCAAAATAATTGTATCTCCAAAAACTGTAGTGTACCTACCAATCAATACAAACCGTACAGATCACATTCGTGTGAAACTAATAAATCAAAATAATGAATTGATCAATTTCCGAGGAGAAACTATAACTGTTTGTTTACATGTAAGAAAATCACCAACTATATAAAAATAATGTTGATATTCTCAAGTAGTGGAAATAATAATAATACAATGATGAATCAACATAAACCCACACCCAAAAATGTTAAACTATTACAAAGTTTAGGATTTATTGTATATAATAAAAATAAGAGTAGAAATAATTATAATGTCTCATCCAAAAGATATGAATACTATTGATACAATATTCAATGTCTCAGAAAAACCAAACTTTGTTGAGAGTATAACAAAGTTTGAATATCATACACACACTCCTTATGCATCTCAAACATTCAACCACAATGATGACATACATATAAATTTGAATCAACAAGATGTCTATACACTACCCAGTAATAGTTTCCTTCTAATTGAAGGACAAGTTGAGGTTAAGAAAGCAGATGATACAAAAACTGAAAATTATCCACTAATTAATAATGGAGTAGCTTATTTATTTGATGAAATCAGATATGAACTTGGTGGTGTGGAAGTTGATCCTACATGTAATCTTGGTATTACAACTACAATGAAAAATCTTCTCAGTGAAACAGCACTCAATACAAAAGTGTGGTAGAATGCAGGATGGAAATTGGATGGATGGAATAAAATTGACAAATTCAGCTTCTGTATACCTTTGGAGATGTGGTTGGGTGTAATTGAAGACTACAAGAAAGTTATATTGAATGTTCATCAGGAAATTATTCTATTAAGATCTTCAACAGATACAGATGCAGTGACTACCACTGATGGAGCTAAAATTAATATTACAAAGATACAATGGAAAGTACCCTATATACATGTTTCTGATCACATTTGGCTTGATTTGTTGAACCTATCACACACAGATAAACCAATTAATATACCTTTTAGAGCATGGCAGATACATGAGTATCCAACACTTCCTGAAACTACTACTCATCAATGGACAGTTAAAACAGCTTCATAAATGGAGAAGCCTAGATTTATTATTCTAGGCTTTCAAACTGATAAGAAAAATAAACTGAGTGCAAACAAGTCATATTTTGATCTATGTAAACTACACAATGTTCGTCTCTATTTGAATGCACAATACTTCCCCTATGACAATATAATGGGAAGCAAACACTTGCTCTATCATATGTTTTGTAGCTTCCCACATGCTTACTATCCACATACTAACAGTAACAATCTTACTTCAATATCATATAATACATTCATAGAAAAGGCTGCACTAATAATAATAGATTGCATTTGTCAAAATGAATTGATGAAATCTGGTGCACTAGATGTCAAACTTACATTTGAAACTAATGAAAATATACCTGATAAAACCTCTGCCTACTGTCTAATTCTTTATGATAATGTGTATGAATACACACCATTGAGTGGTATGGTTAGGAAAGTAATGTAGAAGATTACAATAATTATAAAACCTTTCAATAGAGAATTAATTACAGCATCAAAGTAGAAAATTTTTCATAAAAATTAATAGAGAGAATAATTAATTTTAAGCCTCTACAAGGTTTCAATATTATAACTGAAGAAATACAGGAATAATTGATAATTCTAAATATTTTTCTTACAAATACATACCTACCTATCTACCTACCTACCTACCCACCAACCAACCCACCCACCTACCTACCTTCCTACCTACCTATCTACCCACCTACTTACCTACCTAGCTAGATAGTGGTCTCACCCTTTTGGTAGCAGCATGCTCATCATCACACCTCCTTTTACTGTTCTGAATATCTTTATGTCCCCAAGCCAATGTATTTATCAGATCTATTCTTATGAATCTTTTATCATCATAGGGCCTAAGAACAACCTTCTCCTGGTTTTTAGTTGTGACAATATGTAGTTTACTTACAATATATACAGATTTTATTGTATGCTCAACACCTTCAAACAAACAGTTTTTGTACAACTTGAATTGTAATTGGTTTCTTTGAGCACTCTTTGGAACACCCTTGGCCACCTTCTTTTCTTCACAGTTAGAGAATATGAATGAGTACATTTTTGCTTGTAATCCTATAAATTCAGTTATAAATCTGCCACCATTCTCATCTTCAAATTTACCAATTACTTTTTTATTCTCCTCATTATAACATGGGTGATTTTTAGGAAAGTTTGATGTGTCAAATAAATTTTTATATTCTCTAATATCTTCATAAATATCTTCAGTCTGTATCACAAACATAAAACTATCAGTATCAGACATCAAAACTTCACATTTATCTTTGAATATATATTCTTGATTTGATTGTAATGGAAATCGTACATAACATTTTTGCTGTGTTCCAATATTACAGTACCAACAAAAATTGGTTTGTTCAATACAACTTTAATTTTATTCAAGCATACACCAGTAACATTCTCATTATATGGAAACCAATTTTTACTTTCCTTGCCCTATTACCATAGGTAAGGAAAGTATTGCCTTCCAAAAAAATTTAAGGTACCCTAATATCATGTTTTCTATACGTTTCAAGATCCCCTGAGTCCAAAAACATGATTTTTGGGTGTTGGTCTGTGTGTGTGTGTATGTGTGTGTGTGTGTGTGTGTGTGTATGTGTGTATGTCTGTGAACACGATAATTCCATTCCTTATTAACCGATTGAGTTGAAATTTTAAACTGAAGGTCCTTATACCATGAGGATCCAACAATAAGAAATTCAATTCAAGATGGCAGAAAAAATGGCAGATAATTACTAAAAAACCATGTTTTTCACGTTTTTCTCGAAAACGGCACTAACAATTTTCTTCAAATTTATACCATGGATAGCTATTTATAAGCCCTATCGACTGACATTAGTCTCATTTCTGGGAAAATTCCAGGAGCTCTTTAATATTCTTGAGAAAAATGGCGGATAATGACTAAAAATCCATGTTTTTCACGGTTTTCTCGAAAACGGCTCTAACGATTTTCTTCAAATTCATACCATGGATAGCTATTTATAAGCCCTATCAAATGACATGAGTTTTTCTTCTGGGAAAGTTGCAGGAGCTCCGTAATATTCTTGAGAAAAATGGCAGCATACTAAAAAACCATGTTTTTCACGATTTTCTCAAAAATAGCTTGACCGATTTTTTTCTAATTCATACCCTGTATAGTTATTCATCAGCTCTATCAACTGGCATGAGTCTTCTATCTGGGAAACCAATGGGGTCCTTCTCGTGCATGAGGTGGGTAGGTAGCACAGTTCATAAAAAGAACACATAGTCAAGATATTTCATCTGTAGAACAGCTGTTTTGACGACTTTAAAAAAATGATGACTGAAAAAATCATCGAATTTAACAATTAACACAAAGAAAAAGTACTCTGAAAACAATTATATATACACATATACAGAAGTCTGATCGTAGTTTCAAATATGAGCGAGGAAAGTTGTGAGTGTACCACACCACATTTTTTTACTCCAGGCTTGGAGATGATTCTGTCTAGTTTCTCTTCATCCATTACAATTTCAAAGTCTGTATGGTTTTCAACATTCATGAGAGTGTGGTCATAACAACTATTATTAATCAACTTGTAAAGGGTTCGATTGAATCCATTATCTGCTACTGTCCTTAACTGTGTATTCATATCAATGAAAGGTTTTATCCATCTACTTTGTTCAAATTTTATACCTCTGTGTACTTTTTTCAACACCATACCCAATTCTAAGTAGAGTTTTAGATTATCAGAATATATTACATATTTTTCTTTGTTTGTGAATGTTGTTATCAGTTTTTCATATCTACCAGTAGGTGGTGTTTCTTTCAAGGGTGCTAGAGGGAAACAAATGTGTGTGCTTTGAAGGTGAGAGGGGTATTCCAGGTCCACTTCCAACATGTACCCTAAACTTGAATCAGTTATTTTTTGAGGATCAAATTCTTCTATTTCTCTCTCACTCATCCATTCAAATTTTGAATGTGGAAGATTTCCAGACATACCAACGGCATACAAATTATCACAATCCCAATAGATAATGTATGTTTCTGGCTCATTTATGTTGAAATTACTCATATATATATTGTTTGCCTTTGCATATCTCTTAGGAATGACACTTAGACCCCCTCTTATTCATTTTTCAAAGAATAGGTGCATATCAATATCAGTCAAGAGTTCGAGCTCTACTCCTGTAATTTTCAACATAGCAAACCAAGAATAATGTGGAAGAGAGAAGAAGTGAGCTGGGTCTAGATTATAGGTATGCATGAAACTTGTTCGAAAATTCTGAAAAATGTCTGCTAATAGAAGAATGTCTGTTTTTAAGTAAAGGTCATGGTATTCAGCAAGATTTTTTATGTTGAAATGCTTCCAAATGTTCTGTGCATGCTGATATTCTGTTTCAGTGATTTGACTGTCGGTTAGTCTACTGTAGAATTTATCAATAGTAGGTAATTTCGTTTCTTGGAATTACTCAAAACTATTCTTATATTCGTATGGGTGAAATTGTTTTGTTTTCAATAGGTCTGCTTTATTTGAGGAGAAATGTTTTGATAGAAGATCAAATTTTGAATTGATCTCAGCCAATTTCTCAAGAGATGAATTCAAGAAATTGAGAGAATCAATAAATCTTAGTGTATCATTCAATGTTATAGAGATAATTTTCTCACTAGTCTTGGCAATACAGCTTATTTTTTTCTTATAAGAAGCGTGAATGTAGAGCAACCAGCTTCTTACATAGATATAGTTGGGTTTTGTTTTTCGAATTTTGAAATATCTTCCAAACTAAGTGGGAAATTTAGATCATTGATATTATTTACATTCAATAATTTTTTCAAGTCACTAACTCTATTATGTGTTCTATTATTATGAAAATAAGCTAGAACAGACCAGACAAAACATAAATCATCTTCATTCCTGATATTTAAAATGAATCTTTTAACTGCTATTTTTTTGGGTGTCAAGACATATGAACCTGTTCCATGTATGGGTGGATATTTCACTATATTCAAATCAAATCTTTGAAACTCATCAATTACCCACCCACTACCATTTTGAATGAATTTATCAAACTTTTCATTCATTATATTTTCAGCCTCCTCCCATTGCTTATGAAATTCATTGATATTATTATGAATATTTATAATTGATCTTGATTTTTCATGAAATGTAGGTGTGATTTCCAATTGATCAACATCAGTTACAATTTTTCTTAATTTCACTTGTAAACTAACAAACCATTTAACATTTCCATTGAATTTTTTGATTTTGAAAGCAACTATTCTGGTCTAAATTGTTCAAATAGTATCTTAATATCAGTAGTCAAGAATTCTGTCCATTTATATAAGATAACATTACCATTAATACTCGTCACAATTTTTTTATATAGAGAGGAAAGCAATCTGGCTTGTGGCTTGTGGTCATTGTAAATCTGGTACTGAAATGAGAATACATTTGTTATACATCTATTTATATAGGTTGAATTGCAATCTAAAACAATGTTTGAGGAATATAACAAATTGGACTTATTCCTGATTGATTTACTCATAAACCTACAAAATAATTTCCTAATTGTTTTTGAACCTATTTCATTGTGAGATGAAAAAAACACATGGAAAAAGTTAGATTTGCTCCTGAAAATAGATTGGTTTCAATGAATATTTCACACACCTATAACTATGCAATGAAACAATCCAGGGATGGGACAATCTGGCAACAATCTTGCCTGGATCGATTACGTTTTCAAGATAGAATTTATAGAATTGGTAGAATTTTATAAAGTATACTAACAGAAAGCTATCGAACAAAAATGTATAAACAATTAAAAAATAATGTCAACAAGAAAAAAACTTGCACATGAGCTGCATGGTAGAGTCAGACGTAATTTCCTTACATGTCGCACTGAAATAAAAGGTCTAACAGATTTATATCAAGCTGATATTGTTGACATGTCCAACTACAGCACATTCAATAAAAACTTTAGGTACATACTAACTGTAATTAACTGTTTCAGTAAATTTGCATTTGCAATAGCAATGAAAACTAAAACTGGAAATGAGGTGGCAGCAGCATTGAAGCCAATACTTGAGAAGCACAAAATAGTTAATTTCCAAACTGATGCAGGTAAAGAATTCTACAATGCAGCTGTTCAGAATCTATTCAGAACTCATAAAATCAATCATTACAGTACATATAGTGATAAAAAAGCAGCAATTTGTGAGCGCTTCAATCGAACTCTCAAAGAGAATATGTTCTGTGAATTCACAATACAGGGTAATCATAAATGGCTGGAACTACTACCTAAACTAATAACCAATTACAATAACAGTGTCCACGGAACAATTCGAATGAAACCTGTTGAGGTGAATAGGAAAAATGAGAAATATGTGTTGATGAATATAGAGAAAGCTAGCATGCGTAAAACATTCAAACAGATGAAACCAAAGTATAAGATTGGAGATAAAGTATGAATTAGTCGCTCCAAAAAAATATTTGATAAAGGCTATCTAGCAAACTGGACAAATGAAATATTCACTGTACACAATATATTCCCTACCATCCCTTTCACGTATCATCTGAGAGACATTAGTTATGAAATCATCAAAGGTACATTCTATTAATATGAAATGCAAAAATCAAAATATCCTGATGTCTATCTAATCGAGAAAGTACTGAAGAAGAAAGATGGTAAGATGTATGTTAAATGGCTTGGTTTTGATTCAAAATATAATTCATGGGTTGAAGGTGATGATATGATGTAATATAATAAAAAATATTTTCAAATTCAAACAGCATAAATCAAAACTACCATTAATAAACTTTGACGAGTATTTAAATGATAACAGGAAACTTGAGATTTCAAAAAGATACAGTGAACTCTTACCAAACTCTATAAGATGTATTGTGTGTGGCCCAAGTAATTCTGGGAAAACAAATACAGTTTTCAATTTATTATTTGCAGAGAATGGGATTAAATCCTTACACTTGAATATATTCACTAAATCACATCAGCAAGATAAGTACCAACTCTTGAAATAGATTATGCAACAGATACCTGAAATTAAATTTAACTTGCACAAAGATAATGATGAAATTCAACAACCAAATGATATGCCTCGAAATTCAGTTATGATATTTGTATGGAGAATCAACAAAATATTTGTAACTATTTTAGTATGGGAAGACACAATAAAATTGATTGTTTTTACATTTGTCAAACTTACTCTAGTATTCCCAAACAATTGATTAGAGATAATTGTAATCTAGTTGTTGCTTTCAAACAGGATAATCGTAACCTACAACATATATATCATGATCATGTATACCCTGATATGAGTAAGGGTGAATTCAGTGCATTATGTGCTCAAGCATGAAGAAATAATAATAATGAATTTCTAGTTATTAATAAAGAATGTGACACACACAATGGTCGGTACAGGCTTGGTTTTGATAGATTTGTTATAATATAGAAATGCATAAAAAAGATTTGGAAGAGTTGAGTGTGCTACAAAAAAATATTAAAAAACTACGTGACTCAATTCGTAGAAAACATCGTGAATTATCACATATTGTAGTCAGTGAAGAAGAACACTTTCAAAAACAATTCAAACCAATTACAGAATCATTGAAGCAATTACAACATCAACCCATTGAAAGGAAAATTGAAATAGAAAAGAAGGAAAACAAGAGCAAGAAGGAGGGGAAAAACAAGAAGAAGAAGAAGAAGAAAAAGAAGAAGAAGCAGATGAAGGATCTAATGATGAATGAATCCTACAACTACCGGTGCTAATGATGATAAAAGTGGAATTAGAGGAATATTCAATTCAACAATTCAAAGATTAACATCGAATGCCCGTAGAGCTAGCATTTCTAGTTACATAGATAATTTCATGCGAGCAACAAAAAGAGGCAATCTGTATGGAGTTCACTATAATCCTGATATTAATGAGTGGCAAATTGGTAATAAAGTTGTAAAATTTTATGATAAAGAAATCCTCATTGATAACAGCAAATCATTAATGCTTACACATGGGTTATTGGAATTATTATTCAAAGCAGTACCTGATAAACATATTTACAAGAGAACTGATTTGCAAACCTATAAAAATATATTGAATGAAGAAGACTAAGAAGTTGTCAAAAAACCACTGATTTATTGATAATTAGAAAGACCGGTTTCGGTTATTACACCATTGTCAATCTCTGATAAACTATTTATTAATTATTTTTCATTCTTATTTAATTATTTAATAATTATTTTTGTTTGAAATTATTTAATAATAAATTAAATTATTATTTATCTATTATAATTATTCAATTATTTATTCATTATTTTTTTTATTATTATTTAATTATTAGACCTATTCAAACATGTTTGGAAGACAGTATACAAAAAACCGTGGAACTGGATTTTGATGCTGATAAAATTACTATACATACCGGGCTCATTCCAACAGAGAATTCAGTTGGGGCGGGGTGGTGGTTGAGATAACATCTCTTGACTGGAGAATATCCAGTAGTTGTTTATTCTCCCACTACCCTTGCACTAGGTAGACTCAATTAATTAGTTTTAGATTGGTTTCACATTATCTGGGTGGATCTGGGTGTCCTCCATCAAAAAATGTCTAGCTGTAAGGGTGAGGCTTCAGACTGGTTTAGAGCAAACCGCCTGTTTCTAAATACAGCCAAGACTCAAACATTGGTGCTTGGACTCAGAAAGATTAGTGAGGGAGTAGATAGTGCAAAGCTTCTGGGCATAACATTAGATCAGAAACTTACATGGATACCCCAGATTGAAAGTGTTTGCTCAAAATTAAGTAGGGTTTTATATCTCCTTCGCAGTCTTAAGGTCTGTGTTCCTTCAAATTACCTGAGAATGTGCTACTTTGCCTTTTTTTAAAGCGTTTACACGTATGGTTTAGTCTTATGGGGCTGCGCCCCAGAGGTTCAAAAAGTATTCTTGCTCCAGAAAAAAGCTATAAGAATTATATGTAACGCTACTTATCTGGAGCATTGTAAGCCATTGTTTATAAAGGAGAAAATTATGACAGTGCACAGTTTGGTAGCTTTCAAACTTCTCCTCCAGATAAAGAATAATTTAGGTTCTTATAGCCGCAGAGTTGACATTCACTGCCATAATACTAGAAATAAGACAAAAATAGATATACCATATACAAGACTCAAAAGAATATCAACAAGTCCAAATCAAGTTTCATTGAAATTATTCAACACATTACCCGAGATAGCCAGGAACCTACCAATGCCAATTTATAAGAAAAACCTAGAGCGCCTACTATTGAATAATCCTTTATACTCAATTTCAGATTTCTTCCAACTACCAGTGAAGGACTATTTTCAAGTCAAATAGGTAGTGAAATAATTCAATAGGCTACTAATCATGTAAATGTACTTAATTGTTCTTCCTCAGTTTTTCATCTAATGCAAGACAATTTTGTATTTATTCAATACATTGTTACTTTTCACTGTATAATTCAAAACTTAAAACTATGTATTATATTGTTGACTGACGTTTCCGATAGCATTGTATGTATGCATTGAAGGTATAAAAAGCATTCTTATTCTTATTCTTATTCTTATTAGACTAGATTTGATTGCAATAGATGGATTTAATACCTCTTGACTGGAGAATATCCAGTAGATATGAGATCTCTTATTGCATTGAGAAGAGTGTGAACTTCTCTTGCTGGAGAATATCCAGCGGTCGTTTATTCTCTCCCTTAGTTTTACTTGCAATAGATATTTTATCCAAGTGGGGATCATCATTGACCTTGACCTTGAATTTGACCTCAATCCTGTTCTGTATAACGTTATCAACTAATTTTTACAGACCTGTTCAAACATGTCTGTTATCAATTCTCTCAATTTTCACAGACCTGTTCAAACATGTCTGTTATCAGTTCTCACAGACCTGTTCAAACATGTTTGTGGAACTGGATAAAATTACTATAAATACCGGGCTCAATCCAACAGAGAATTCAGTCAGGGCGGGGTGGTGGTTGAGATAACATCTCTTGACTGGAGAATATCCAGTAGGTATGAGATCTCTTATTGCATTGAGAAGAGTGTGAACTTCTCTTGCTGGAGAATATCCAGCAGTCATTAACTCTCTCCCTTAGTTTTACTTGCAGTAGATATTTTATCCAAGTGGGGATCATCATTGACCTTGACCTTGAATTTGACTTGAATTTAAATCTGACTTTTGGTTGTATACCTAGTGGGAAATAATAATGGTATTAGGCCACACCTCTTAGGAAGGGGGAAATTGAATTAGGCCACACCTTTTAGGGGTGTGGAGGAGGTAATTGAATTAGGCCACACCCCCCTAAAAAATATTTTCCTCAGTGTTTAATAGAAATTCTTGCTGTAAACATCTCCTCCCTGGTCTATAAATACCGGGCTCATTCTCACAGAGAATTCAGTCTGGGCGGGGTGGTGGTTGAGATAACATCTCTCAACCTTGACCTTGACCTTGGTGTTAAATTGATGCTCAATTGGCAAAAAACACCTACTATAAAATGATGAGGTGCCGGCTATCAGCCATCATTCTACAATCATGGCACCTACAAGCATCTACCAAGTAGCGCTCTACCTTGTGCTAGCACTCAGTGTCAGCGCATTGGATCCAAAGTACAGGACACAGGAATTTCTCACATCATGGGAACACAGTCTGGATACATCGAACATCTGTCATATGCAACAGTGCCTGCTAACATCCGGGATTCCCTCTCTACATGGTAATCAGTCAGCAATCGATCAAATGTAGGCATCAATATCAGAGACTGGTACATGAATATGGCCGGGGAACAAGGTGGAAGCATCTTTATTTGACAATGATTGATTGCCTCATCTAGATCTCTGGCATGCATGAGTTTTGATGAAGTGTTCGGCTGCATCAGGTCCTCTTTAGACAATTGGTTCCTGAGGGATGAGGTTGGTGATTGATAGCCACGATGGAAATAAGTTCTTATCTCTAACAAAGTAGAGGCAGTAGCTCATTGCAGTGTGATGCTGAATCACTTTGGTTGCCTTCCCAATCCATTGCTGATCTTCCTCGGGCTTCTCCAGTAGACATTCAAAATCTGCATAGGCCACCAATGGTAGTCTGAATTTATTCAAATGTTTCTCGAATTTCATTGTTGGTGGGCTTCCATCTTCCTTGAGTTGAGGCATGATGATCCTAGCAGTCTGGCAGTTGTTGGCACAGTACTCCTTGTGATCTTTCATCCTATGCTCCACATTATTGTTGATGGTGTAGTGTGTAAAGCATCTATGACAAATGATGATGAGGTGGTTGTGTTTAGTGAGCTGAGATCCTACAAGTTTCTCAAAGTTTTTCATGAAACAGTAGTGACTGTTGATATTTTCCTCTTCTTCCTCTTCTTCATGAGTGCTGGTGGTTGCTTCACTGATGTTCTGAGTGGTGGTTGGTGGCTTCACTGCTGTCCTGAGTGGTGGTGGCTTCACTGCCATCATTGTCATGGAGGAGTAGTAAATCAAAATGATCCTCCTACATTTCTTTTGCAACATGTCTCGGATGAATAATACACTTGGAATCCATCCCATATAATATATCAACAGTTACACTCGGATTATCCCTCTTGAAATGGTCAATTTGATTCATGGAGGTGGGGAAAGAAATTCTGTTGAAATTGTATTTTTCAACAAGCTGATGATATCTATCATTGATTCATTGAGGATTTGCTCCTTGCACATCTTGGGCAAGGATTGCCCACTTGAAACATTGTTGTTCGCTATTCTTCAGATTGATGATGGCTTATCTTGCTGCAATTTTGGCTGGAAGTTCAATATAGGAAGATCCTCGAAGTGGTTTGTGCTTGCTCATGCATGTGAGGAGACCGTCGATGATGAGGAGGCTCCATCCACTACAGTTGCCCTCAAACTTGGCCTCTTCTTCCAGAAGCTTCTTGCATGCCTCCCTGATAATTCCAGCAAGACTGTTGACATTGAATATTAATAGTTCAGAGTCTTGAAGGCCACATTTTGAAATTCCTCCTGCTCAATGTTCTTCTCATCAAGGTGGCTTCATTGGTATGTAGCCTCCAACACAAGGTTGACCTTGATTGGTCCATAAGTCTGGAACTCTCGACCTATCACATCAACAATCTTTGTCTGCAGGCTATTCAGCAGAGAGTGGAAGTCCTTTGCTGGGTTGGGTGAAGAGTTGTTGTTGTAGAAGAGAGTTGTGAAGGTTGTTGTTGAAGGCCTCCTGCAACGTACAAAACTCTCCTGACGAGCTGCTGGTCTGCAGGCATCTGATAGCTTTGTTCATCTGTAACATACATACAAGAAGATTAATAATAGGGTGCAATGTAGGTGGTGATCATCTAGAGTGACACAGTCATCTTGAATGACATGTCTTGCACTCAATCTTGATGTTCAGCATACAATTACTATATATATGCTACTGAAAACCAATCATAGGATGGTAGTATGTTCAGAAAGAACAATGTTTGAAATCAATATTTTGAGTGCAACCACAGTCCATTGTCTACAATCATATCGATCTGTTGACTTTTTGTTCATAGAGCTCCACAGGCAGAAACATACTTTCATAAAATATATTATGCATTACATTATGAGGTGACATATCAGAAATCATTAAAATCATATGGATCTGCTGACATTCTGCTTATAGAGCTCAACAGGTATGAAGACTATCATTTACTGAATCTACTATGCAAAAAATTAAAGTGACACTGAACATAATAAATTAATCATATAAATATCAATTTTTATGAGTAGAATAAGAAAAATTCCTTCATCTCTTTTCAAAACATAATATGTTTGTTATTATATTATAATAAAAAACAAATTCAAATTCAAATTTTTTTTATTCATTCAAGTAAGCTACAATACATTCTGGTTTATACACAAATCTACAATAAATTACAGTACAACAGCTAATTATGCAACAAATTTCACATATTATGAAAACTTATTAATTACAATGGAGATTGAATGCAACATTAGAATATTGATAATATATTATTGTAATGTAACTACATAAATCAGCGGTGTTTCAACAATGAATAAATGATAATTCCAATGATTAAACATACACCCCACTATGAATTATATGTGTTGGGGTATAAGTAATTAGTTGCTTATTGTGTGTTATAATTATTATTCACAAACTTCATTCACTGATATGGGATTAAAGTTTTTTATAATAAAATTAGTAAAAATTAATAATACAAACAAAATTATGAAATTAGTAGATAAATAATAATGTTCTATTAAGGATAATAATAAGAAAGGTTATTTTTAGAAAAATGAAAAACAGTAAAGAGAAGAATGAAGAATAAATAGTTTCAATATTTACAGTCTAACTAAATTTTCACAATTTTCCACTCCAATATCAACCAACCAGGAAAATAATCTTTTTTTGAACCTGTATCTATTAAATTCTTCCCTCATGTAACTTGGTATTGAATTGTAAATTTTTGGTCCCTAATATATGTAGTTTCTTTGCCCAAAAAATGTAGTGTTCATCCTTGGTACTATTGAATGTGTGTTTCTCTGCCTTGTTTGATGGTTATGATCTGCCAGTCTTATGTGTTTGTTGTTTCTCCTCATTCGTGTGATGATAGCCTGGATGTAGAATTGTCTTACTCTCAGTACTTCACTGTCCTTGAAAAGAATGTTCGTGGGAATTGATTCTCCTTGAAGCCTATTATTTTTAGTATTCGTTTTTGAAGTTTATAGAGAGGTTCAACTTGTATAAAATTTGTAGCTCCCCAGTTAATTATGACATATCTTGAAATTGATAGCACAAAAGAAAATTAAACAGTTTTTAATGTCTCATAGTTGAGGATTTTACAGAGTTGATAGAATTTGTAGAGAAGCTTCCTGATTCTGGTAATTGATAGATTAATGTGCTTGTCCCATTTAAATTTGTTGTCCACTATTGTTCCTAAATATTTTATTTCATTTACTTGTTGTATTGAAGGGCAATCACACAGGTTATTTGATGCTTCCACAGTGATGCAGGATTATTGAAGAATCCAGTGGTCTCATCCATTCTGTCAGAGAAAAGGCTAAATATTTCGTTTTTGTTGCATTTACTGTAAGCAAATTTTCTTTTAACCATTTATCGACTTTCATCAATTCTTCCTGTGCCAGATTAAAAACTTCCTCTCAGGTGTTTCCTTCAAATAGTATACACATATCATCATCAAAAGCTATTACTCTTCCTCTTATCTTAATATTGAACATAGCTCATTTAGCACGAATTTTTTAAATCAATCTTTAAAAAGTTATAAGGCCAAAAAGATGAAATAATCTGAGCCGGAATGTTCTTTCTTCAAAATGTGAAATACAGAATTGGCCCAAGAACTGTTCCTTGGGGAACCCCAAACTTCATCATTTCCTCTGAACTGAGATGTTCTTCAACTTTGACTTTCTGATGCCAGTCACAGAGGTATGATCTGAACCATTCTAGAGGAACTCCTCTAATCCCCATAGCTTCCAATTTCTTTAGCAGCAAACTGTGATTAACATTGTCAAAAGCTTTTGCTAGGTCCAGGAACACTGCTGCACATTTTTTGTTATTTTCTAGCTTATCTGTGACAAAATTTGACAATTCTAATACCACATCTTCTGTACTCCTCTCCTCACGAAAGCCAAATTGATTCCTAGATAGTAAGTTGTTTTTCCCATGTATTTCCATTCTTTATTCTTTATTCTCTATTGATTGATATAATAAGTATACATCATATAAATGATAGGGAGAGGAAAAATAAGGTAACCTTGTGCTAATCCTCTCCCCAATTTAGATATGGTTACACATAGTCCGAAATAGGTTAAGTCTTGTAGCTTTTCACTTCGCAAAATTTTCAGACCACTAATATGTTCACAAAGTAAATTTTCAAATTTAGATGCTTCAAAACAAAAAATAGAACAGATATTTCACATTATTATCACTTGAATAGAGAAGATTCATATATTAAAGAAATAATTTTGAAAAAGAACCGAAAAAAAACAAACTTAATTCTAGAAGCACAGCACAGCTTCATTCATTCATTCATAACATGTAATTCACAAGATGTTTTTTTACCAGTTTTTCCAAAATCTTAGAAATATTGCTTATAAGTGAAATAGGCCTGTAATTGGTGGCATTTGTTTTGTCACCTCCTTTATGTAATGGTCTAACACATGTCTCTTTTATAGCTTTTGGAAAAATTCCTTTTGACAGATTTAAATTAAATATGTGAATTAATGGTTTTACAATTACATTTTTTATAGACTTCAATGTTCTATTATTGATTCCATCAAGTCCTGGAGCACTGTCATTTCACAAACTACTAATAGCTTCAAGAAGCTCATCTTCAGTTACTGGGTGAAAGTAGATGGAGTGTAGAGCTCTTGTAAACACTTGTGTACTAACCTTTTTTATACAATTGAAGATCAAAATGGTGGCGGTGTGTCCTAGGATACTTTTCCACAAAGGTAAGTGTGTGGCTGTGTGCTGAACCACCGGGTCCTAGAACTGAAAGTGGGAGATGAGTCTTGTATGACTCTTGACTGAACACTGATGGTCCTCCCACTGTTGTGCATACTATATACACACTTCAGAGTGAGTGGGAGGCCTTCTGATTTATGTTTATTTATTTTTGATTTACCATAATTGAATTTTATTTTAATTTTTTTTATTTTTTTTTTTTCATTTTTCATTATTGAATTTTATTAATTTTTTTCCAATTTTTTTTGAAGTTTTGACCTTGACCTTTACCTTGACCTTGACCTTGACCTTTGACCTTTGTTAGGTTGGATTTTTTCAGTTAGGTTATGTTAGGTTTATTTTTTTAGTTAGTTTAGGTTAGGTTAGGTTAGGTGGGGAAGTCTGGCGCATGGTGTGCCAAGACCGGCAATTTATATCTACTAGTAATAATTACTATTAATTATTAATCTATTTCTCTTGATATGGATGTTTAATCTTCAATTGAGAGTCTGCGTGACTCATTGGTTATTGGTTGACAATCTGGTTTCAAATTTTTGAGAGGATTTTTTGCTTGGGTCAACTCACATAAGGCCAAAGATTGTTCCTCAAGATCAAAATATATATCCTCTGAAAATTTTTAATAAATCCATGTCCCAAAACTATATTTGCGCAGGGATCTTCTAGGAAGATTCAGGGATCACAGAAACTAGTTGTTAAGCTATTTTAAAGCTTTTTTTCAAATAAAGGGTGCTTTAAAATTTTATATTGTTTCATTAATCTTGTACGAGTATGAAATCCATGTAAGAATGCTGTTCTCCTAGTAAAGTTATTTCTGCAGTAATCATGCTTTATAATTCTTGGAGTAAAACGCTTTGATCATAATGTAAGATTCCCTGAACAAGGTGATATTTCAAATTTAGTTTCTATACATAATTTTCTATTGTTTCTAATTTCTAATGTTTCATAATTTTCTAATTATTAAATTATTATTATTATTATTATCATTATCTTATTAATTTTACCTTATTTCCTAATTTTATCTTACAATGTCTATTGTTTCTATTGTTCTATTGATACAGTTCTCCTAGTAATAATAATACTGTTCATGTTATTATCTTTATTATTATTATTATTTCCAATAATTATTATTTTTCTTTTAGTTTCTATACATAATTTTCTATTGTTTCTAATTTCTAATGTTTCATAATTTTCTATTGTTTCTAATTTCTAATGTTTCATAATTTTCTATTGTTTCTAATTCCTAATGTTTCATAATTTTCTAATTTTATATTGTTTCATTAATCTTCTATGATTATGAAATCCATTTTAGAATACTGTTCTCCTAGTAGAGTTATTTCTGCAGTAAACATGCAGAAATTGTTTCCAATTTCTATTGTTTCATAATTTTGTTTCATATTGTTTCATTAATCTTCTACGAGTATGAAATCCATGTTAGAATACTGTTCTCCTAGTAAAGTTATTTCTGCAGTAATCATGCAGAAATTGTTTCTAATTTCTATTGTTTCATAATTTTGTTTCATATTGTTTCATTAATCTTCTACGATTATGAAATCCATGTTAGAATACAGTTCTCCTAGTAAAGTTATTTCTGCAGTAATCATACTTTATAATTCTTGGAGTAAAACGCTTTGATCATAATTTAAGATTCCCTGAACAAGGTGATATTTTCAAATTTAGTTTCTATACATAATTTTCGTCAATAAAATTTCTTGTTGCTCCAGTGTCCTGTAGAGCCTGAGTATTTGCTCCATCAATGTGTTATGGGAATCATGACTTTAAGCTATAAATCTCCTTATCATGTAAGCTATATATCTTCTTAATCACAAAAATCTCCATATAGTCTCCGTATATAAAAACAAATAAATTTGATATTATACCTGCCTACTCAGCCTATGCTTGATCCCCGGTGTATAATCCATGTTAATGTAGCCATGTCTCTGTCATGTTAATCAATGTTAACTAGATTTGTTCAAACAAAAAACAGTCCTAGAATATTCTGGGAGATCCGTTAAGCGAATGTAAACTTTTAATTGAACAATAGTCAGTTTTAGTTTGGATTGTCAGTGGCTAGAAAAGCCTAGCCTGACAATGGATTGAAGACTCTCACACTTAATGGAAAGTCACTCACTAGATCCTGTTTCTGTTGACATTCTGCAAATAGCCCGGATCAATTATATTGAAATATATTTCAATTACTTTTTGTATTATTTGATCTAATAACATCTCTCTGCATGAGAAGCTAGTTCATGTTTACAGACTAATTCGCATCTGATCTAGTGGATCATCCTTGTCGGATTATCCTTGTAGCTTAACTTGCATCTAATTTAATGGCAAGTCTTGGTATTTGAATCAAGGTTATGATTCACTAAGCAACAAATTGTTTGATATCATCCAATGTCAAATGAATTAATGAATTCATCTCGAATATCCATCAATCCATAGAATATCATTCATTAATATTAATGATCATCAATAGTATTATAATAGTATAGTAACAATGATTTTATAATTATTACAAACATCAAAAATTCAAGTACTAGTTTGATCTATGTGGTATTATGATTTTTACTTTCCTTGCCCTACTACCATTGGTAAGGAAAGTATTGCATTCCAAAAAAATTAAGGTACCCCAATTTCAAGTTTTCTATACATTTCAAGGTCCTCTGAGTCCCAAAACAATATTTTTGGGTGTTGGTCTGTGTGTGTGTGTGTGTGTGTGTGTGTGTGTGTGTATGTTTGTATGTGTGTATGTCTGTGAACACTATAACTCTATTCCTTGAGGACCCAACAATAAGAAATTCAATAAAATTCAATTCAAGATGGCGGATAATTACTAAAAAACCATGTTTTTCACAATTTTCTCAAAAATGGCTCTAATGATCTTCTTCAAATTTATACCATGCATAGCTATTCATAAGCCCTATCAACTGACATGAGTCTCATTTCTGGGAGAATTGCAGGAGCTCCGTAATATTCTTGCGAAAAATGGCGGATAATTACTATAAAACCATGTTTTTCATGGTTTTGTAGAAAACGGCTCAAACGATTTTCTTCAAATTTATACCATGCATAGCTATTTATAAGCCCTATCAACTGACATGAGTATCATTTTTTGGAAAATTGCAGGAGCTCCGTAAATTCTTGAGAAAAATGGTGGATGGTTACTAAAAAACCATGTTTTTCACGATTTTTTTCAAAAATGACTTGACTGATTTATTTTAAATTCATACCCTGTATAGTTATTTATCAGCTCTATCAACTGGCATGAGTCTCCTTTCTGGGAAAACAATGGGGGGTCCACCCCATCCTTGAGAAATGGACTTTGTAATCTGACATGTGTCTTTTGTCCTACTCGTGCATGAGATAGGTAGGTAGAGCAGTTTATAAAAAGAACACATAGTCGAGATATTTCATCTGTAGAACAGCTGTTTTGACAACTTTTAAAAAATCATCAAATTTCACAATTTACACAAAGGAAAAAGTACTCTGAAAACAATTATATATACACTTACACAATAGTCTGATTGTAGTTTCAAATATGTTACCACCAATTGTCATTATGTTATTCCCCTGAACTATTCTCGTTTAAGAATGAAGCTTACAGCTCAATGAGCGAGGAAAGTTGTGTGAGTGTACCACACCAGATTTTTAACCTGTGGCTATTTTGTGAGTTTTACTCCCACTCAAATAACATGAATGTTAGATTATGATCAAGTGTCAAGATGAACGTAGTGATGGAAACACAACTTTTATCTTCTATGCTTTCAAAAGCACTTTTCCATGCTTAAAATCCAACTTCTGCTGTAGAACCATTATCTCTAAACATGCAATAGCTATTTATGTATTAAGAGCGTAATGCAGGACTTTATCGAAACAGTTATCACGTGATGCGAAGTGGAGCGTGATAATCTTGCAAGAGCGATAAAGAAGCATTATGCGCGAATTACTTACAAAATTTTTTCTACAACGGTCCAAACCTGTTAAATTACTTATATCGGTGGAGTTACAATTACCGACTTTTTAGGTTAAGATCTGACTTTTTGGCAAGCTGCTTACCATCAGCTGATTAGGAAGCTAAACAAACTCTTCTGCGCATGCGCGAATGAATAGCAAGCATAAAGAAAATCTACTGCGCATGCGCGGTCGGTTAGCGAGCGATAAAGTAGATTCTCCTCAGAAATAAGCTGTTTTACAAGGAGAATTGAGTATGTAAATTCTTTCTTTACGCGCAGTTGTGGAAAAAAAATACTTATTCACACGTTTACGGCTCATAAGGAAATCATCCCTAATTAAAAAATTGGCAATGAAGTCAGGCATAATTAATTTACTCGTTCATCATTCATTGTATAATTATTATCCAAACATAACACCACAGTGCAGCGCTTTGTCTATATGTAGATGACTTATGAGTTTGGATAAATGGATTTCATCATAATATTTAATATAATTAGATTATAATAATCTATCTATAATCTATTATATAATGAAGGAAAGAACTTGCTTATACATTTATGGGATAAGAAGTACACGATTGACGCATTATCACTATTATAAACTAATGAACTGATTTACTTATAAAATTACATAAAGATTCTGAATTTACCGAGGATGGATAAAGGCTTATTCTTATTGATCAATTATTGATTTTGATCTAATTATTGCAACAATTCTATCCAGTTTGTGTTTCAATGTTCATGCCCAACCAAACAGAGTTTCCTTCAAGTGAATCTGTGGCACACGTGGTAGCACACGTGACTCATTAATGGAAGTTCCAAACTCTAATGAAGAATTTTTCCAAGTAATTTTGAGAAATTAATAAACATTAATTTTTAATGTTTCCTGGACATAAAGAGATTGCATTTTACAACACAATATCCTTAGTGCAAAGTACTGGTTATCTTCTAGTATATGATATTGTCTGTTCTAGGCGTGAACCACAGATGATAGTTCAATTTGGATACTTTCTCATGCTCCAAGTAAGAACACCTACTCTTATCCATTGGATGATTTGAATTTAATGACAAATTTAATGAGACCATAAGCTCACAGAGTTTAGAAAATGTATGTTATACGTTTTTACCCATAATTTATTCAATGTATTTGCTTTCTGATCCTCCTCAACTACTGTGAATCAATATTCCAGGAGAATGAATAATGACTTAAGGCTGAACTTCAGCTTTATGAGGACTATTGAAGTTTTAGAGAAATACCAAGAAGTGACAATTGGCATAAGGCTTTTTTGGAAGCACCTGTGTTGACGCCGTTTGAATTTAATGGAGTTTGGCACTGGGTAGTTAAGTTCAATCTTCCCCATCTACTTGCGCACTCTAGTGCATAATTGTTTAATTGTTTGTTATGGAGTTTTCAAGTTCAGTCGGTTTGCATAGCTGCCTTCGTTGACAGGACAGTTCGACTCGTTTGTTGATTTGTATTTTCTATCGGAAATTATTAATTGTAATTCCGTGTCTCTGATCATAGGGAGTAATAATTGATTTTAAAGTACATCTGAGAATTTGAGTATTTTTTATATCGAAAGTAGTAGTGAATTAATACCTAGTAAAATTGAGAAGCAGAATTCCATACATGATTCAACAACTCTCTGCAGTGCCTGGCTACATCAGAAATCATCAGAGGTCCAGTGATTTATTTACATTTCTCTATCCCTTAATTCTTTCCTTTACCTTTTCACCACCCAAACCTATAGATAAAAATCACTCTGACTTACAGCATAGATCATCAGCCGGGGTAAGTTTTAATAATAGAGATTTTCATTGCATCATGAATAGATTCATTAGTATTTTTCTGCCAGAATATATTGAATATTAAATCGATTAAAATTACAGTCCACTTAATCAGAAATTTGTATAACTAACCTGCAACCTACAGGAAACTTGAGATAACTGGCATAGCTAATGGAGAAGTTTTAAATCTATTAGAAAGTATGAAAGGAATTAGAAAAAGCTCCTCCACTCTATCCTACCATCAATTATTTTCTCAATATTTGTAAACATCTTCCACCTATAGCCACTAATTACAAAATTATTTGGGATGCATTGGTTAGCTGTTATAATGACCCTAGATCTCAGATAGATTCTCATTTAGATGAAATATTTCAGTTCAAAAGTTTGAAGGTTGAATCTAGGGTGGGCTTGGCATCGATATTAGATAGATTTTGTAATTCTATTACAGCTTTGAAGCGGGTAAAAAATGAGGGTTTGGAGGATTGTATTTTTCTGTACTAGGGATTAAAAGTGTTAGATCCAACATCTCATAGAGAGTTCGAGATATCTTGTCGGATAATGACCTCCCGACTTACAAAGGTTTTGTACACTTTGTTGAAAGACGGTTCAAGTCATTGCCATGTGATAAAAATAATAAATTTGAATTATCAAGTGGTGTGAAGCCAGTCAAGAACTTTTCAAATTCTAAGATTTTGGCGGTTCAATCAGAGATGACTTCGACTGGTAATGTTCGTGAAAAGTCAAATTGTTTGAAGTGTAATCAAGGTACTCATAGCTTACTTGATTGTCTTTCTCTTTTGAAATTGTCATCATGGGAACGTTTCCGTTTTGTCAAAGACAAATCATGTTGTTTCAAGTGTTTGCTTAATAGTCATTCTGTTCGTGAATGTACTAGTATAGTGCGTTGTAACCAGTGTGAAAAGCCGCATCATTCCTTATTGCATTTCGATTTTAATAAAAAATTGTCTCAGGATGATGTGAATAATGTAAACAAGGAAGTGGTCAACTGTTCGACCAAGGTCAATGACAGTAAGAATGCTGAATCAACTGTGTTGTTGTCTACTGTAGTGGCTACTGTTTTGAGTAGACAGAGAAATCGTGGTAGGGTTAGATTACTGCTAGAGTCAGTGTAACTTTCTTACTATAAAGGCTTGTAAACGACTTAGATTGCCAATAACACGTCTGGCGACAACAGTTAATTGTTTCGGCTGAGGGTCGAGAGCTGTGCGGGGTGAAACGGCCTTTATGCTTTCCTCTCTCACGGAGCCAGCTTTTTCTTTTTCTGTACAAGCTTTGGTCGTAAATCATATTTTCGATAAATTACCTTCTCGAAGAGTAGACAGATCTAAATTGTCGTATTTGAAGGGTCTTGATCTTGCTGATACACAATATTATTTACCTAGTTATATTGATGGCATTATTGGCGCCGAGTTGATCCCAGAAATGTTGAAAGATAAGCAGTCTACTGAACGTTTAGGCCCAGTTAAAACTGTCAACAGTGTGTTTGGTCATATTGTGATGGGCTGCGCACTAGTTGTGAACGCATTAGACAATGATGGAGATGATAGTTGTTTGTTTGTTTGTAATCCATTATTGGATAATCTTGTACAAAAATTCTGGGAAATTGAAGAATGTCCTAAGGCTTAGAGTTCTCTCACTGTGAACAAAATTGATTGTGAGAATCAATTTAAATCGTCGGTTTGTCGTTTGGACTCTGGTCGGTTTGTGGTATCTTTACCGTTTTTGAAATCATCTGATAATCTAGGAGATTCATTCTCAATGGCAAAACGAAGACTGTTAAACTTAGAAGAACGTCTTGCTCGTTCTAAAAGTGTAAAAATTGCGTATCATGAAATTATGGTTGACTATTTAGTTACAGATAACCAGGGATATTACATTCCTCATCACTGTATTATTAAAGCTCGCAGTACAAGTACAACTTTGCGTATTGTCTTGCTATTGTCGAGTGCTAGAACGGTAACCGGCCTATCTCTGAATGATGTCTTGCATGTGGAACCGAAATTGCAGATGGATATTTTCTCTTTGTTGTTGTATTTTCGTCTTCTTGCGATAGCCTTAACAGCGGACATCAAACAGATGTATCGTCAGATTGTTGTTGACGAATCTTGTCGCCATTTTCAGCGAATTTTATGGAGATTTTCTCCTGATGACTCAGTCGAGATTTACGAGTTGAATTGTGTAGTGTTTGGTATCACTTCCTCGCCTTATTTAGCGCTGAGAACAGTACATCATTTAGTACAAGAAGAGGGTGAAAATTTTCCGATCGCAGAGAAAAGAATCCCTTGTTCGATGTTCATGGATGATTTAGTCACGTCAGTTCCATCATTACATGAAGCAGACGCGCTCTATCATCAGTCTAAAGAATTGTTTAGAAAGGGAGGTTTTGAATTGACGAAGTGGGCATCAAATTCTCTGGAAGTGTTGTCAAAAATGTTGGATAGCAAAAAATCCTCTCTCGTAAAATAATTTGAGGCTAGTACATTGGCTATTTTGGGACTTGAATGGCAGCCTAGTACTGATGTATTCAACTTTCTCGTGAATTCAGAACAGAGAGACACAACAAAGCATAACATACTCTCCACTGTTGCGAGAATATTTGATCACTTGGTCTTCTAGCTCCTTTGACTTTGTTTCTGAAATGTCTAATAGGGAAATTGTGGAAATTAAGTCTAGATTGGGATGAAATTGCACCTATTGAGATTCGAACATTATAGGAAAATTGTCAAAGAGAGTTTAATTGCCTTGCAAAGTTGTCTATTCCCAGATAAGTTGGAGTATCATCTGATTCACCCATACAATTGATTGGTTTTTGTGATGCTTCAGAATTGGGCTATGGTGCTGTAATTTATTTGAAGACTCAAAGTAGCGATCATTAGACTCAGATTTCATTATTGTGTGCTAAGTCTAAAGTAGCTCCTTCAAAGACGGTCTCTATACCACGATTGGAATTATGTGCGGCAGTCCTTCTGAGTGAGCTATTGAACACTACTGTGTTGTTAATTCGCAAACGTTGTCAAGTGGATCGAGTGTTAGCGTTTACAGACTCCACTGTTACACTTCATTTGATTAGAGCATCACCATCTCGGTGGCAAACTTTTGTTGCCAATAGAGTTTCCCGCATTCAAGATTGTCTGATTGATCGTTGGATGCACATAGCAGGTGTAGAGAATCCAGCGGATTGTTTGACGAGAGGCTTGACTCCGCATGACCTTGTGAGCACAATTTATGGTGGATGGGGCATGAGTGGTTGTCTATGGATGAGAGTCATTGGCTGGTTAATACGGAATTCGTTGAGCTGGAAAATCTGCCAGAGGCGAAAAAGAACACTGTATTGACTGTATTCGAGTCAGAAAATTTGTCTGATAATGTAATCTATCATCTGATTGAGCGCTGTTCCAACTATAATTATTTGTTGCGTGTTGTTGTCATTGTTTAGAAGGCTGTACGAATATTACCGAAACCAGGAACTTCGGACTTGGAGATAGCCGAGTTGTATTTGTGCAGAGTGATTCAAAAAATTCATTTCTCATCAGAACTGAATTTATTGAAAAATGGAAAAGATTTTCCTACTCGTTTTCAGCAAAGGAGGATACCCTTTTTAGATAGCGATCTTATTCGAGTTTGTGGTCGCTTGCAGAATGCCAGCATTGAGTTTGATAGTTGTCATCAAATTGTGTTACCGAAAACAGATCACTTTATCACATTGTTGATTGATCACTATCATAAAAGAAACTGTCATGCAGGGCCTCATTTATTGTTGTCACTAATTAGACAGAAGTTCTGGATATTGTCCGCTTGTACAGTTATTTGTAATTGTGTTCATAAATGTAATATCTGTTTTTGATGTAGTCCGAGAGAGATCACACCCAAAATGGGTAACCTACTGTCTTGTTGAGTCATGTCATGTAAACCCTTCCAAGAATGTGGAGTGGACTATGCAGGTCCAATAAATATCACCATGGCTAGGCACAGGAACCCTTTCATCCTTAAAGCCTACATATGTAGGCACATATTGGATGGCCTACATATTGGCCTAAAGCCTACATATTGGATGGCACCAAAGGCAGTACACATTGAGCTGGTGTCAGGTTTATCAACGCCTCAATTTTTGGATGCTTTCCGGCGATTTTTATTGCGTTGTGGGCCCTGTCGTGTGATGCACTCCAATTGTGGTACGAATTTTGTTGGTGCCAACGAAGAATTGTCACAATTACTGAATTCAGCAGCCTTTCAAGAAATGTTCTCATCTCAATTGTCAGAGTACCGTATTGAATGGAAATTTTTACCGCCAGGTAGTCCTAATTTTGGTGGCATATGGGAGGCAAACATTAAATCAGTTAAGTCACACCTGTTCCGTGTGATTGGGAAGCAGTTGTTGACCCACGAAGAGTTGAACACCATATTAGTACAAATTGAAGCTGTGCTGAATTCAAGACCCCTGTGTCCATTGAGCTCAGATTCGCGCGAACCATTAGCACTCACACCCGCACATTTCCTGACATTGACACCTCTCAAATATCTTCCTATGCAGGATGTCGAAAAATGTTCAATTAATCGTTTGAATCGTTTCGAGTTAGTCAGCCAAATGGTTCAATCTTCTTGGAGTAGATGGCAAAAGGAGTACCTCCACGAATTACAGGTAAGACAGAAGTGGTGTGAAGATACAGTGTCGCTCACAGTCGGAATGGGGGTGATAATGGACCAGCCTAATCTTCCCCCTTTGAAGTGGCCAATGGGTGTGATTGAGGAGGTATTTCCCGGATCAGATGGAATTGTAAGGGGCTACAGTACGGTTGGTTAATGGACGTTATAAGCGACCGGCTACAAAACTGTATCCATTGCCTACTCAATGAGCATTATACCCTCCCATAGCCTTGTATTCGTCAAGTTTTTTTTTTTTTTTTTTTGTAGTTCACACTCATTTTGTTTATTGGTCTTTTGTTTTACTTGGTGTTGGTTTTTTCTAGCATGTTTTTATTGTGGGTTTGCGGATTTTTTTGTGTTTCCAGCTTTGGCTGAGAATCAATTTTTCAGGGTCGGGGGTATGTTGACGCCATTTGAATTTAATGGAGTTTGGCACTGAGTAGTTAAGTTCAATCTTCCCTGTCTACTGGCGCACTCTAGTGCATAATTGTTTAATTGTTTGTTTTGAAGCTTTCAAGTTCAGTCGGTTTGCATAGCTGTATTCATTGACAGGACAGTTCGACTCGTTTGTTGATTTGTATTTTCTTTCGGAAATTATTAATTGTAATTCCGTGTCTCCTATCGTAGGAAGTAATGATTGATTTTGAATTACATGTGAGAATTTGAGTATTTTTTATATATTGAAAGTAGTAGTGAATTAATAACTGGCATAGCTAATGGAGAAGTTTTAAATCTATTAGAAAGTATGAAAGGAATTAGAAAAAGCTCCTCCACTCTATCCTACCGTCAATTATTTTCTCAAAACTTCAGTCCAGAGCCTACTGTAGTCCAATTCAATTTCTAACCATGAAAAGACAGCAGGAGTTGTTTCTATTTCGAATGCAATGATTCCGAGTACATATATCTGTAGATTAAATGAATAATAGGAACCAAGCATTATCTACCAGATTCAGAACTGGCTATTGCTCTGAAATTACACTGAACAATCCCATCAAAAGTGAGAAGTTTTGATCCCATTGAAGGGCATCCCTTCACAACTATAATTCGAATACTTTGTGAAATCTCATTTCTTTCAGTCTGTAATAAAATTTTTAACTTCGTCAGTAGGTCATCAAGTACAGTTATTTTGATTTTTAATTCTTATGTTCAGTTACAAGTTATAATTAGATTCATCTTTTCTCAGTTTAGTTGAGTTTCATCAAGAAGAGCTCTCCATTTATAAAAGCAGAGAATCGATATCCAGAAGGAAAATTAAAACTCTTGTTTAAAGGTGCATTCATTTGATATTTTAGGGGATCTATCTGCATAATTTGGGATTCCAAAACATTCCTGTTCTCTTGGAATTTACGCCACACATCTTCACTAATGAACAAAAACACTTGTAATATTGTAGTACCTTATCTTAATAAAACTCTTATTATAATATTGTAGTATTTAGTATAACTATTCTCTCTTATCAATTTGTAATATTTCTACTAAAATACTCTGTAAGCATAATTTATATTAAATTTGAAGTAATAAGTGATAGAAAATTGTATTATTATTATTCAAGCTAATCTTTCAAGAGAGCTCTGAAAATAGAAAATATATGTATTAGAGTTCCTTTCATGAAAGAGGGAAAACAAAAACTCCAGCTATCTAAATAAATGGACCAGATAATCATATTATGTTCATCTTTGTTTCAACATGTTTTGACTTATACCTTTTTAATACACCCTAACCGGAACATGGTCAGAACCATATACTTTATCCTCCTTGGTCAGAACTGACCTAAACCGAAACATCCGGTCTCACTGACCGGGTCTTGCTTAAAGTGTAATATTTGATATATTTTCTACTAAATATCAATTTAAATAATTTTCATTGGTAAATTTCAATTATAGTAAAGTATAATATAGATTTCAGTTGCAAATTAAGTGATGGAAGAATAGGAAAAAAATTTAAAAACATTGATATGTAATAAATGTATAATGTTGGATGTAAGAAAACACACAATCCAAAACTCCGTGTAAGATATACTCTCAGTTACTACTCAGAAATCATGGAGAGATATTTAATCAATATAGGCTTTATAACAAAACTGAAAAGGTAATCATTAAAATAATAATGTTTTTCATTGTTATCAAGAAACTTGTTTGAGCAAACGTTTTCAGTCTCCAGTTATTTTCACATAATTATTCTATTAGGAAGAAAAGTTCATAAATAACTATAGTGGTCATTGTCAGAATCATCTATTTCGTCATGTGAATGTTTATCTTGTGACGTTTCATTTTAAAGCATCCTATTGATACAAGTTTCAAAGGCGGGGCTTGTATGGTTGATAACTCATCCATTGTCATCAATTTTCCTGAACCAACGTTTTCTTAATTACAAAAAGTAGTTTTTCAAATAAAACATGCCAATAAAATACCGAAATAATGAAGAAAAAAAAACTGGTAAAGAAATAAATCCGGTATTCTAGACTGGTAAAAAATGAACGTTATCCGAAAGATCCAACTACAAAAATGGTAGTAGTATAGAAACAACATGCGCCAGACTTCTCCACCTAACCTAACCTAACTTAGAAAAAGATTTTCAACCTAACCTAACCTAACCCAACCTAACCCAATCCAACCTCAAGGTCAAGGTCAAGGTCAAGTTCAAGCTCAAGCTCAAGACTTCAAAAACTTTGTAAAAAAAAAACTTAAAAGGGGGAAAAAACTTAGAAAAAAAACTTAGGAGGAGAAAAAAAACTTAGGAGAAAAAAAACACTCAGAAAAAAAAACTTGGAAGAAAATAATAATAAAAATTAATAATGAAAAATAAAAAATAAATCAGAAGGTCTCCCACCCACTCTGGAGTGTATATATAGTTATTAGAATGTCCTATTCCACCCTCTAGGTTTCCTAATAATTGCGAAGTATTGCTATGACGCGGACTAGCTACAGCTGGGTATTGGTCGGGGTCGGTGACCGTACTGACTGGTGGGGATACCGGACCTACACTTCTCCCCCTATCCTGATACTTTACCCTCTGTCTTTGGCGGGAGGTATTTAACTTGAAGGGAAGAGTGTGTGCCCGTGCCGTTGTTGGCTGATTCGGCCCTCGGCTCTTGGAATTCAGGTTGGGTGTTAGGGAGAATTGAGGTAACCTTAACCAAGGATACGGATCCGGATATCAGATGCCCACAAATAATTATATTTGTAAAGGTGATATGCAATCTGAACCAACTGCGAGTTGACGGCGAGCAAAGCTGTACCTGCAAGCCCGGAATAAAGGTTGTAGGTGGAGGAATTCGGGATGGAGTCCAACAAGGAATGATATAGAATTTTGTTACGGTTTTCGCAATTTGTGACTGCAGGCTGTCGGTGTGCAGACTGAACCTGCGCACTCGGTATTAGATTAATATGATTGGAGAGGTGTAAGTGGTATAAGGTACAGGATATGGTATACCTAGTTTGAGGTATAGGGAATATTTTATCGGGCCTGGGGAATGGAGATTCGTTAATAGGATTGTTCCTTCCTGTAACTAATGGGGTTTTGTTCAATAACTTGTGATCTGTGAATCACGATATAGTTCTCAGCAAGCTGAACCTGCTAGCTAAAGATAGTATATCTATTTCAATTTTATGATACTCAAAGCTCAGAGGATGAGGTTTTGGGTGTCAGATTTCTGAATCGCGAGCCTGCAGCTGCGATAGGATTTTCAGCAATTCTGAAACTGCTAAACAGGATTTCCGCGCTAATCTGATGACTGTGCGCTGATTATTAAGGGCCAATCTGTGACTGCCATACCCTTAAGGGTATGGGAATCACTCTCAATCGTCCGAAACGCTTTTAAATTAGTAGTCAGTAGGTCGACTATTGTGAGAGGATGGGGAAAGGTTTAAAAGGATTCTCCCAATAAGCTTCTCGCTGGTCTGAGGACCGCGACTGGGTCGATCTCTAATCTGTTACTGAGATCCTGCTCTACACAAGGTTTCCTACACCTCTTGCTTGTCTGAGGACCACGACGGGAACAATATCTAGTCTGGAACTGAGATCTTGCGCTAAACAGGGTAGGGAAAATTAAGAGGAAGAAAGAGAGAGGATGCTGCAGTCTAGGAACTTCGGCAAGGGAGTCCTCAAGCTGCACATGAGAGCTAGAAGGATTTTGGAATAGGGAAAGTTGAGAGAGAAAGAGAAAGGACGTTGCAGTCTGGGGACTTCGACAAGGACGTTCTCAAGCTGTACCTGAGAGCAGGTAGCGTTGCAGTCTGTGACTTCAACAAGGACGTTCTCAAGCTGTACCTGAGAGCAGGAAGCGTTGCAGTCTGTGACTTCAACAAGGACATACTCAAGCTGTACCTGAGAGCAGGAAGCGTTGCAGTCTGTGACTTCAACAAGGACGTTCTCAAGCTGTACCTGAGAGCTAGAAGGATTATAGAATAGGGAAAGTTAAGAGAGAGAAAGAGAAAGGATGCCGCAGTCTGGGGACTTCGACAAGGACGTTCTCAACCTGTACCTGAGAGCAGGAAGCGTCGCAGTCTGTGACTTCAACAAGGACGTTCTCGAGCTGTACCTGAGAGCTAGAAGGATTATAGAATAGGGAAAGTTAAGAGAGAGAAAGAGAAAGGATGCTGCAGTCTAGAAACTTCGGCGAGGAAGTCCTCAAGCTGTACATGAGTTTATTTATTTATTATTTATTATATTTCAAACTGTATACACCAATTTCAAAAGAATACAATTGTAACAAAATCAACAAAAATAACAAGACAAATATAAATATAAATATGAGATACATAACATAGAGTCAAATAAGTAACTTAGCAATTCAGAAGTATAACAACTAATAACAGTCATATGAAATAAAATGTACAAATATGCATTAGAAACTATCAGCACAAATTCAATGACTAAAGCAATAGCAAACAAAATATTTGTAGCAATAACAAAGGGAACACAGTAATTCAATAGCAGCAAGTACAACAATAGAATAATAACTATAACAATAACACTAACACTATAACCAAACACTGCCAACTAATACAAATGATAACAAAATAAGAAAAAAAACAAAAAAACAATGAAACAAGCAAATGGAAAGAAATACAATGAAAGCAGCCAGAGAACAAGCCCTTAATACATTTCAGCTCCGCGAAATAGAAAAATGATAGACCCAGCTGTAAAACCGCTCTCTTGAAAGCCATAGCAGACACACCAAAGAATTCTATCCCAGCTGCAGCAGCCTCACAGCCCGATCGTAATATCCTAGACAGTCCACTGTTATAGGCATAGGCAGTAGTATGAAGGCATCTGCGGAAAATGGTCCTGGAACGGGTCCCTCATGGAGCACAAATATCAATGCCAGCCAGTAATTCAGGGCAGTCCAATATCCCATTCACCAACTTAAAAAGAAGCACTAGATCATTGAGTCTTCTCCTTTGAGCCAAAGGTAAGAGTCCGAAACGATTCTCCAATTCCATCACAGGAACATCAAAGTAGGCAAATCCCATCCTACAGCCAAGCATTCTTACAAATCGCCTCTGGACCCCATGCAGCTGATCTATCTGATACTGATGATAAGACGACCAGACAACCGATGCATACTCCAGGACAGGCAGAACCAGAGCCCTAAACAGGACCAAGAGGCTATAAGGAGATCTGAAACCTCTTGAGGACCTGAAAATGAAATCAAGCAAAGATCCAGCTCTAGACGTCATACCACAAATATGTTCCAATGGACTAAGAGAGAAAGAGATAGGATGCCTAGTTTGGGGACTTCGACAAGGACGTTCTCAAGTTGTACCTGAGAGCAGGAAGCGTTGCAGTCTGTGACTTCAACAAGGACGTACTCAAGCTGTACCTGAGAGCAGGAAGCATTGCAGTCTGTGACTTCAACAAGGACGTTCTCAAGCTGTACCTGAGAGCAGGAAGCGTCGCAGTCTGGGAACTTCGACAAGGACGTTTTCAAGCTGTACCTGAGAGCAGGAAATGTTGCAGTCTGTGACTTCAACAAGGACGTTCTCAAGCTGTACCTGAGAGCTAGAAGGATTATAGAATAGGGAAAGTTAAGAGAGAGGAAGATAAAGGATGCCGCAGTCTAGAAACTTCGGCGAGGAAGTCCTCAAGCTGTACCTAAGAGCTAGAAGGATTTTAAAATATGGAAAGTTAAAAGAGAAAAGAGAAAGGATGCCGTAGTTTGGGGACTTCGACAAGGACATTCTCAAGTTGTACCTGAGAGCAGGAAGCGTTGCAGTCTGTGACTTCAACAAGAACGTTCTCAAGCTGTACCTGAGAGCAGGAAGCGTTGCAGTCTGTGACTTCAACAAGGACGTTCTCAAGCTGTACCTGAGAGCTAGAAGGATTATAGAATAGGGAAAGTTAAGAGAGAGAAAGAGAAAGGAAACCGCAGTCAGGGGACTTCGGTAAGGACGTTCTCAAGCTGTACCTGAGATCAGGAACCGTCGCAGACTGTGACTTCAACAAGGACGTTCTCAAGCTGTACCTGAGAGCTAGAAGGATTATAGAATATGACAAGGACGTTCTTAAGCTGTACCTCAGAGCAGGAAGCGTCGCAGTCTGTGACTTCAACAAGGACGTTCTCAAGCTGTACCTGAGAGCAGGAAGGATTATAGAATAGGGAAAGTTAAAAGAGAGAAAGAGAAATTATGCCACAGTCTAGAAACTTCAGCGATGATGTCCTCAAGCTGTACCTGAGTTCTCTAGGGAAAGGATTGAGCTTTTCCTACTTGGAATTACAGCAAGTCTGTATTTGCTAAATAAGTTAAAATACAGGGCCACCCAATGATATGAAAATTAAATAAGAAAAATACATCCCTTAAAACTGAGATTACCTTATTACAGAAGAGGAAATGCACACAAGTGACCAGTCCTAACATACAGTTACCTGAATCACTGCGGAACCAAATACAGAGAATAGCTAACAAATTCTCGCACTGAACTTAAACGTCGTGGAGGGACAGAGTCGAGACTTAAGAATTAAGCCCTCAGAATAATCTGCTATAAGAGCCTAGCTAAATTTCCCACTCAACTATTTGTAGCACAAACTTCAGATCCCTTACAGGTTTCAAACCAAGGATAACACGTTCACTCCCAGTAATACGAATTTAGGAAAAATAGCTGACAAGAAAGAAAAACCAACAGGGAAATTCTAACTCCGAGTTTCCCGGAACTTGTCCTACAATATTCTATGTTAATGCAAAATAGGATAATTCTCCTATAAATAATTAGTATCAGGAACGTCGTAAGGAGAGGAGACTCGCGACCTGATCTCACGCTCAACCACTGAACAACTGCCTCTCTCCCAGGTTTCCCTGAAGCAGCACTGGGTCGCTGAAAATTAGGAGGCCGGGGGAAAAGAGATTGCCGACCAATGGGAGTCTGAAAAGACGATCACGCCACTGGTCATATGACAGGGTTTGACTCAGCTGCTCCTGATGTTAAGGGTGCAGCTAATGATGACAATGATACTAATTACTACACTTAATTAGGCCGGTAAACAATCTTTCTATTCCAGAAATTTCATGAAGAACGATACCGACCCGTCTCGGTAGCCACTTATCATTTTGATGATACGGGTGCTGCTAATGCAATACAAGATACAAGAACGCTCAGAGTGGCAAACAAGATCTGGAAATTTCTTGTTATGATGAATCTGTTGCTGATGATTTATAGGGGTTGATGGCGATGGTGATGATGCACATACACAACTACAAGTACAACAAAATATATCTGGCAGTCGACCCTATTCTTATTCTAAAATAGAATAAATTTGCTAATTTATACATAAGATGACAGCTCTATGTCCGTCACCAAAATTCACTTTGTGACACCCCACTCATACTAAGGAGGGGGGGGGGGTTGGCGATGAGAAGAAAATACAGCATCTGAGATACCAGTTGCGATGAGAAGAAAATACAGCATCTGAGATACCGGTAGAGTCCGTGTTGAACCCATGACTACACACCTGAAGTTCAGTGCTCAAGAAAACAAGAAGGAAGTGAGAGAGAGAAGATAACAGGACGAATAAAGAGAGAGATGAAAGAAGAGTGTCAAGCTGAAAAGAAGAAGAATAATCAGTGCAGTAGGTCAGGCTTCTCAGAGTCACAAGATAAGCATGACCCAATGCTGAAAAAAACAACCTGTTGCTCCAACTATTATAACAGCAATTAGCAATAGACCTCATCGCTTGTTATCTCCCGATAACGATAACGACCACCCCTGGCTGACAGCAGCTGTATAATAATCTGAAAGGAAAGGAAAAGTAAAATGGCGCAGCACCTGTGAAGAATGAGAAGATAAAGATAAAAGAAGAAAAGAGAACCATTCACCCCTCATATGGAAAACATTAGGAGACTACCTTGTACTGCTCCTACACTCGAGCACCTTGAAACGCACATTGGGCAACCCGCTCCACACATCAGCAATACTACCTATTTCTTCCGCTCTTCTCCATCGGCTCCTGTACTGTTGACAGCTGGAATACAATGAATTGTTATCAAAATCATTCACCCCTGATCTCCTTATCTCAGATCGGGTTTTCAATTCTCCTTTCCCACTAAATTCACTACCGCTACGGCGATTTTCAATTGAATGAGTTGCACAACAACCCGCATTAGCTCTATTCAACTCGCCCCCCTCTCTATGAGGAAATTGTGACAGTACATCCCGTACCACAACCTTGTCCTGCCTATTCTTAGTATTTAAAGCATTCCCCTGCTTCTCTATATTTTTAGGACAGGTATAAAGTTTAATAGATTCAATTCTTTCATGGAGTTTTACTTTTCTCCCGCTTACAGGAGCTTGTTCAGAGATAGGTGAAAACTTTTCAAGTTTTCTTACAGGGGATTTATCTACCTTCTCCATCATGGAGACAACTGATAATTTTCCCTCATCATCCCTACTCCTTAAGCGAATACCATGAGGCTGTAACTCTATTACAGCTGTCATATCACGGAGATTTTTCAATCCTAAAACCATTCGCGATTTTATATCGGGTGTGATAGCTACTTTCCATTTATAATTTTTCCCACAAACAATAACCGGTAATATGGGCTCCCCCTGTACTCCAAGACGGTTAGCTACTTCAGAAGAGATAAATGTTTTATCTGTCATCGTATCAATCAAAGCATTGAGATCCATTCCACCTACTCCCACATGGACATAAATCTCACCTTTATCACTTTCATTCTCCCGTCTCTCGCTAGCTACTGTAGCAACTTCCGAGATACAAGACTTAGACATCCCTTCACGCTTTAAGCTACCTGTTACTCCATTATCTACTATACTAGGTTCCCACTCTACAATTCTATTACGCATTTGAATATTCATATTAAGATGCTTCATAAATGACATACCCAATGACACATCGTGGGAAAGCCCCTCTACAACTACCGGTTGAAATGAAACTAAAATATTTTCTATTTTTAAGTTAGTTATAATTTTTGTGGAAAAATTATTATACTTCCCATTAGTCAATATTTCATGGTGACTACAATTTTCTTTTCTAACTCACCCTACTTGCTCTAACACATTAAGAGCTTACCTCTACTCCCATATCTAATAGTGCAATCAATTTTTGCCCTGCAATTTCCACATCAATAAAAATACGCTCATCTCCCAACATTGATCTCGTATCTAAAACATGTGATGACTTCACTACAGCGATTCCTGATACCTTATTGGTTTGTGAGACACATTTACAATAATCAAAAATTTCTCTACACTTTTGACAACTAGAAATTTCGGGACAACTCGACTTCCAATGCCCTACTTTATTACAATTCCAACACTTAGGCTCTTGGATTTCTCCTACCCTATTTTCTCGCGTTTTCGGCGCGGCTTTAGACTGAAAATCACTCCGTTTTTGTTCTTCACTTTTCGTGCTTTTCAGAGATAACCTCCCGTTTCTCTCTTCAGCACGAATCGCCTCATACTCCCGGGTTACATCTAACAACTCATCTACATTTTCAACCCCTACACTACGAACATATAATTTATACAGTGGTAATAAATTTAAATACAACCTTTGGAACATCCTATCCCCCTCATAACTACCTAACCGTCTTATCAAGGTAAGCAAGGCTTCGGCATACTCATCAGCCGATTCGCCCTCCCTCTGCTTCCTTGCAATGATCTGACTCTCAAGGTCATCACTATAAGAATGAGGATAATAACGGAGTTTAAATGCCTCTACAAAATCAGCCCACGTCCTCCACTGGGAGCGACGATTCCGCATCCAAAGTAGGGCCCCTCCTTCCATCAGCTCTGGCAGGGCTATAAGAGATTGTTCCTCAGAGATCCCATATGCACCCTGGAGTTCCGCGAGCCTCTCGATGAAACTGGGAGCATCCAATACACCATCAAATGTAAATTTAATCTTCTTACCTTGTCGCAGACTTCTCCCTGACTATACGTGCCTAAAGAGCAGACAGTGCCGGCTCTGTACCTGGTTGAGAAGCAGCAGTGGTCCGGGATCGAAGGTGCTTGACCATCCTCCTCCTCAGCTTCTTCACAGTCCCCGCTGCCGACAGGCCAAGACTCTCTAGGTAGCCGACCGCTTCCTCCTTATTCAGCCGATACACCCACGAAACTCTGGGGTCGGCTTCGCGTTCCGCGAGGTCCTCCCGGCGGACCGCCTGTACGACTTCATCATCCTGATGAGTAGTCTCTTCTCTGTGTACACTCATCGCGGATTGGGATTCACCTAACCCCTTATGGCAAATTTCTTGGGCGCCAGACGTCTTAGCCCCACGTTCGGAGACGTCAGTTTTATTAGAATGTCCCATTCCACCCTCTAGGTTTCCTAATAATTGCGAAGTATTGCTACGACGCGGACTAGCTACAGCTGGGTATTGGTCGGAGTCGGTGACCGTACTGACTGGTGGGGATACCGGACCTACACTTCTCCCCCTATCCTGATACTTTACCCTCTGTCTTTGGCGGGAGGTATTTAACTTGAAGGGAAGAGTGTGTGCCCGTGCCGTTGTTGGCCGATTCGGCCCTCGGCTCTTGGAATTCAGGTTGGGTGTTAGGGAGAATTGAGGTGACCTTAACCAAGGATACGGATCCAGATATCAGATCCCCACAAATAATTATATTTGTAAAGTTATTACGCAATCTGAACCAACTGCGAGTTGATGGCGAGCAAAGCTGTACCTGCAAGCCCGGAATAAAGGTTGTAGGTGGAGGAATTCGGGATGAAGTCCAACAAGGAATGATATAGAATTTTGTTACGGTTTTCACAATTTGTGACTGCGGGCTGTCGGTGTGCAGACTGAACCTGCGCACCCGGTATTAGATTAATATGATTGGAGAGGCGTAAGTGGTATAAGGTACAGGATATGGTATACCGAGTTTGAGGTACAGGGAATATTATATCGGGCCTGGGGAATGGAGATTCGTTAATAGGATTGTTCCTCCCTGTAACTAATGGGGTTTTGTTCAATAACTCGCGATCTGTGAATTGCAATATAGTTCTCAGCAAGCTGAACCTGCTAGCTAAAGATAGTATATCTATTTCAATTTTATGATAATTAAATCTCAGAAGATGAGGTTTTGGGTGTCGGATTCATGAATCGCTGGATCAAAAGGATTTCCAGCAATTCTGAAACTGCTAAACAGGATTTCCGCGCTAATCTGATGACTGCGTGCCGGTTATTAAGGGCCAATCTGTGACTGCCCTTAAGGGTATGGGAATCACTCTCAATCGTCCGAAATGCTTTTAAATTAGTAGTCAGTATGTCGACTATTGTGAGAGGATGGGGAAAGGTTTACAAGGATTCTCCTAAGCTTCTCGCTGGTCTGAGGACCGCGACTGGGTCGATCTCTAATCTGTGACTGAGATCCTGCTCTACACAAGGTTTCCTACACCTCTCGCTGGTCTGAGGACCGCGATGGGAACGATCTCTAGTCTGGAACTGAGATCTCGCGCTAAACAGGGTAGGAAAAATTAAGAGGAAGAAGAGGAGAGAGGATGCCACAGTCTAGGAACTTCGGCAAGGGAGTCCTCAAGCTATACCTGAAAGCTAGAAGGATTTTAGAATAGGGAAAGTTGAGAGAAAAAGAGAAAGGACGTCGCAGTCTGGGGAATTCAACAAGGACATTCTCAAGCTGTACCTGAGAGCAAAAAGCGTTGAAGTCTGTGACTTCAACAAGGACGTTCTCAAGCTGTACCTGAGAGCTAGAAGGATTATAGAATAGGGAAAGTTAAGACAGAGAAAGAGAAAGGATGCCGCAGTCTAGAAACTTTGGTGAAGAAGTCCTCAAACTGTACCTGAGAGCTAGAAGGATTATAGAATATGGGAAGTTAAGAGAGAGAAAGAGAAAGGATGCCGCAGTCTGGGGACTTCGACAAGGACCTTCTCAAGCTGTACCTGAGAGCAGGAAGGATTATAGAATAGGGAAAGTTAAGAGAGAGAAAGAGAAAGGATGCCGCAGTCTAGAAACTTTGGCGATGAAGTCCTCATGCTGTACCTGAGTTCTCTTGGAGAAGGATTGGGCTTTTCCTACTTGGAATTACAGCAAGAGATTACCTTATTACAGAAGAGGAAATGCACACAAGTGACCAGTCCTAACATACAGTTACCTGAATCACTGTGGAACCAAATACGGAGAATAGCGAACAAATTCCCGCACTAAACTTAAACGTCGTGAAGCGACAGAGTCGAGACTTAATAATTAAGCCCTCAGAAATAATCTGCTAAAAGAGCCTAGCTAAATTTCCCACTCAACTATTTGTAGCACAAACTTGAGATCCCTTACAGGTTTCAAACCAAGGATAACACGTTCACTCCCAGTGATATGAATTTAGGAAAAATATCTGACAAGAAAGAAAAACCCACAGGGGAATTCTAACTCCGAGTTGCCCGGAACTCGTCCTACAATATTCTATGTTAATGCAAAATAGGATAATTCTCCTATAAATAATTAGTATTGGGAACGTCATAAGGAGAGGAGACTCGCGACCCGATCTCACACTCAACCACTGAACAACTGCCTCTCTCCCAGGTTTCCCTGAAGCAGCACCGGGTCTCTGAAAATTGGGGGGCCGGGGGAAAAGAGATTGCCGACCAATGGGAGTCTGAAAAGACGATCACGCCACTGGTCATGTGACAGGGTTTGACTCAGCTGCTCCTGATGTTAAGGGTGCAGCTAATGATGACAATGATACTAATTACTACACTAAATTAGGCCGGTAAACAATCTTTCTATTCCAGAAATTTCATGAAGAACGATACCAACCCGACTCAGTAGCCGCTTATCATTTTGATGATATGGGTGCTGCTAATGCAATACAAGATACAAGAATGCTCAGAGTGGCAAACAAGATCTGGAAATTTCTGGTTATGATGAATCTGTTGCTGATGATTTATAGGGGTTGATGGCAATGGTGATGATGCACATACACAACTACAAGTCTAACAAAATATATCTGGCAGTTGACCCTATTCTTATTCTAAAATAGAATAAATTCGCTAAATTATACATTAGATGACAGCTCTACATCCGTCACAAAAATTCACTTTGTGACATAGTGTTCACAACAGTGGGAGGACCATCAGTGTTCAGTCAAGAGCTATAGAAGACACATCTCCCCCGTTCAGTTCTAGGACCCAGCGGTTCAGCACATTGCAGCACTGCCGCAGACTTCTCTTTGTGAAAAAGTATCCTATGAAACACCGTCGCCGTTTTGATCTTCATATAGGTAAGAAATCACCTTGCTATACTTTCAAGGAAGGCTGTTTCAACGACCCCCACTCCACCACCCCTGTCACATGACTAATGGTTCCAACAAGTCTGTATGACGTCATCCCTCAACTATGCCCCAACATCTCAAAATGTTCCCACTGTAGGGCTGAGAGAGAGAGGGTGAGAGAAAGAGTGATAGAGAGTGAACAGTGACTGAACAGTAACTGGACAGTAACTGAACAGTAACTGAACAGTGACTGAACATTGACTGAACAGTAACTGAACACTGACACTGACACCCACTGTTCAGTTACTGTTCAGTCACTGTTCAGTCACTGTTCAGTCACTGTTCAGTTACTGTTCAGTTACTGTTCAGTTACTGTTCAGTCACTGTTCAGTCACTGTTCACTCTCTATCACTCTTTCTCTCTCCCTCTCTCTCAGCCCTACAGTGGGATCATTTTATTTATCTTTGATTTTTCATTATTGATTTTTATTATTATTTTTTTATCTTTGATTTTTCATTATTAATTTTTATTATTATTATTTTTTTATAAGTTTTTTCTCTGAGTGTTTTTCCCCCAATTTTTTTTTCTCCTCCTAAGTTTTTTTTCTAAGTTTTTCCCCCTTCTGTTTTTTTCCCTAAGTGTTTTTTTACGAACTTTTTGAAGTTTTGAGCTTGAGCTTGACCTTGACCTTCACCTTGACCTTGAGGTTAGGTTGGGTTAGGTTAGGTTCGGTTAGGTTTGTTAGGTTAGGTAGAAAATTTTTTCCCAAGTTAGGTTAGGTTAGGTGGAGAAGTCTGGCGCATGTTGTCCCAGACTCCCCATTTCTATACTACTACCATTTTTGTAATTTAATAAGTGCTGCTTTGCTCTCCAGTTCGGCATTCGGCTGACTATTGCTTTTTAGTATAATACCAACATCGTCTGCATATAAAACACTCTTTGCTGGTTCAAGGCAATAAGGTGAGTTATTTATACAGGGTGATTCATAATTATGGTAAGATATTTCAATACGTGATAGTGGAGGTAAAAATAAGAAAAAGAAGATAAGGAATGGGACACTACTGTAATAGTACTGAAGCAAGACTTTTGTATAAAGAGAACTTTCCTAACCTAGTATGTCTAAGTTCAAGGTTTTTTTCCACTATTCATCAACGTCTGTCTGAAACAGATTCTTTGATATCCAAAAAGCACATTTATGCAGGCAGACCCCGATCTACTATGACTGTTGAGTTAGAAAAACAAGTTCTTAATGGAATTTATGAACATCCAGAGAAGAGCACAAGAGAATTGTCAGTGCAGTTTAATGTCAATCAATCTATTATTTGGAGGATACTAAAATAGCAACAATTACATCCATACCACCTCCAGAAAGTTCATACTCTATTGCCACGAGACTGTATTCCCCGTGCTGGTATTTGCCGATGGTTTTTAGTAAAACTTGTTTACCCAAACTTTTTAACAACCGTTTTATTTACCGACGAGGCACACTTTACAAGAACAGCTATCGTTAACGTCCACAACCAACATATTTGGGCAGCTGAGAATCCTCATGCCATCAATCCTAATCTTCCACAACATCAGTTTTCAGTAAACATTTGGGCAGAAATCATAGGAGATCATCTACTTCTGTTCGAGCTTCCTTCCAGGCTTAATGGCATGATCTACTGGTCTTTTGGTATAAGATTAATGTCATTTAGATATGCTACTTTCATATAGAAAAAACTTTTCACAAAAAACCGAATATTTTATTTGCAATCAGCTACAACCTATGAGTTAATTTCAGAATTAAATTCTCTACAATTTTTATTGCAAAAAATTATTTGTTTACTGGTCATTAAAGAAAGTTATTGGGCATCAAACGTAGAAGTATGTGTTTTTCTACTTGGATTTTTTGCATATTTCAACTTTTTTCTCAAAAACTACTCACACCACAGCTTCCAGACTAGTTTTATTCAGTTTTTCAGATATTTTCCCATATGAATTTAGCATAAGTTTTTCAAAAACTAGTCCCCAAACAATTCAGCATCGGTGTATTTTACCAGAGGAACTGAATTCCGGTCGAAATCTTTCACTCTGTATAGCTCGCTAATGAAGCGTTTATGGATATATGTTTATATGAACTTTTTTCTTATTTTTACCTCCACTATCACGTATTAAAATATTTTACCATAATTATGAATCACCCTGTATAGAGAACAAAAAGAAGTGACCGAGTACTGATCCCTGGGGGACCCCGCTTCTCGTTTTCATCCAATTAGAATGATACTCATAGTAGTGAAAATCAATTACAATCTGCTGGTACCTTTTGTCCTTTTTTTACCTCTGTTTACTTCCATATTTCATATTGAATACTGAACGATAATCATTTATTCTATTTTTTTCCAGGAGTTCATTTTGTATTTTCAGTTGTGCATCAATGAAATAATTGTCCAGTATGTCAGCAGCCTCTTTTCCAGTTTTCAAATTCCCCATTTTATTATTATTATTATTCACCGTAATGTTCAGGATCCTTCTTGTTATTGAGCAGGTCTTCAAAACAACTCTGCTTTCTGTAGTTTAACGTACAAGTCAGGTGAAGGATTCAGTTCCACTATAGATTTGTGAAGTGCTTTTAGAATTACTGCTGTTAACGAGATTGCGATTGGGACTGTGTAGACTCTGATGCCACATATTCATTTATTTTAAATCTGCTTTATTTCGTCACACAGAAGTTGATATTCTGTTATTTTCTCTGTTGTTTTCTTCAGGTAGGTGTCTTTAAATTTTTATCTATTACTGCAATGTCTGGTCTTTTTTGTGGGACAGTTCTTTCAGTGATTATATCTCTGTTCCAGTACATTTTGATTTCACTGTTCTCAAGGATATTGATCGGATGGTATTTGTAGTAGGGGGTATGATTGTTTACCAGGTTGTACTTCATTGTCAGCTCCTAATATTTTACACACAATATAATATTACCTCCTCGTGTACTCGGAAGGCACTAGCACTGAGCATGCGCTAGTCATATTGTGGTAGTAGAAATTATTGATGTTGCTGTTCTAATCCGATAAAAGTGGTTTGAGAGCTTAGGTTCTGCAATTTTTGAAAAAAAAACTATAATGGATTGTAGAACATTATTCTACGACATATTTTAATCGGAGCAAAATGTAACATTTTTCATTAACAGAATGTAAATTTCTGTATCCTGTATTCTTTAGTTTTACAGAATCACAATTTTATCTCAACGCCAATTCAATTTCAATTATTATATTTAAAATATTTAATCAAATCCAGACGAAAATAAAAAATTGTCAGCAATCGTCCCTGTAGTAATCAATTGCACTGGTAATAATATTATCGAATTCAAAGGGATCGCATTCAATGAAGCATGATACTGGGAGAAGCGATTTCGATGTTAAATATGGGGAGGCTATATTGGAAATTCGTTCTTTCTGAATTGGAAAATTACTTGAATTGAAAAATATATTTGTGATGACGGTTGACAATGATCCCTATAGTGAGATTCACTTTGCAGAAACTGCCAGCATTGGTTGAATGGGAGGAATTGATGTTATATCTACAAGAGATGCTGACATTTCGGAGTAAATCTTACTGGTTGTGCCCTAGCATTCGCTCGAACGATCCGGACAGAGTAGCCAAAACGAATGAAAAACAGATTGAACATTCCATAACAACGCAAAAATGTGATTGGGCAGGAGAAGGTGGATTTGTAATATTCTCCAAACCTATCTATTGAGAAAAGATGTCAGTTTCAGGAAAAATGATGATGATAGAATCAAATTGCCGCGAATTTAGAGTGCATCTAAGAATTTCCAGTGCTATAGTGAAGATTTTTAAAACATATTTCAAAAACCGAAGGAATATTTTTCTCTTACTGAAATTCACTACTATATTGTCTGAAGTATAGCATGTGTAATTATATAAATAATGTATTCTGCATGGAATAAGCATGTATTCCAGAAAACCAGGTTTTGAAATCGGGAAGATGATTTTTCTATGAGCTGATATGAGTTTCTTTTATTATCATTATACCTATTATACCTAACTATTCCAATTGAATGTTCTTTGTTTTGTTTTGTGCGGGGAATTGATATTCCTGTTATTTATTGGAATTCGTACAAGATTTACTATTTTCGAATTAAGTATAAATTATTTTTATTGGGTAGAATGACTTGAAATTGTCAGAACTACTTCCTATTTGAACATTGATGAGAAAGTAGTTACGGTTGCTTCACCATTATCAACTTCTAGTAAACTGAAAGCTCAAACATGGAGTAACAGAATAAATAGTTCGAATGGATCAATTATTAACCTATCAACGTTGAGATCTGTTATTGCCCGAGCTCAACATATTTTTATGGTTTCTCATGCATGTAGTTTGAATGTGAATGTGAATGCTCCTTCCAATGTGAACGTGTCTTGTTTCGACTAATCGCAGACCATTCACACTATGTCATATCCTGCAGCTAATTTTTAGCTTTGAATTTAATAGAGATCGATAATTATTGTGCAGATACCAAAACTCATTTCTCAGAAACTACTTGATAGAGTGGTTGTGACAAATACTATTCAAATTGTTTTATCCAATATGGATAATATCTATACCTCAATATAACATGCACTACAACGTAGATGATATTGACTAGAATTGAGTGGAAACGAACAAATACAATCGAACCTCAACAATCTTGATTTGCAGAAAACTTCTATATGCATTCGCTCTTTGATTCATGATTACAATTACATAGATTTCTGAATTATATTATTCGTCCTCCGTGAACATTGTGACTCTCTACTTTAAGTTTCATGAATCCTCCGTTCCAATCTACAGACTAAGGCACTACTCACACTACCACGGCTCAAATCGCGAAGCGACTCCATACATCAGCCTCACCTGCGCTCCAACCACGATGAAAAAAATCCTAATTCTAAATTTAAAAATGATTAAAAAATGCTGGATAAACCTAGTATATTTCATAAATATCAATAAGAAATTGATATATAAAAAACTACACTGAATACACATACTGTATTGCCATTTTAAAACAAAACATAACTCCAAACCTTCCACTAAGCTTACTTCTCCCAAGCTAAATTCACTATCATAATCCTTACCTTAAATAACTAGACCCCTGTCTAGATTTCTAGCCGTTCATCCACTCCAGATCTATTCACTGGATACTCGCGAATGAGTTTCCTAGCGACTCGAATGTTGGTACCAAGAGCCTGTGTTTATATCCTGCTGATATCGTGAATAATAAAAAAAACACATTAAAATTTGTTGTGAAAGTGATAAAATATCTCATTATGTTTGATCAAAATAAGCCTTTACAATTTCAAATAAGTCAAGTTGGAAAGTCAAAAAGACTAGTACCCGCGACTGGAGTCGTATGATTTGAGTCGCGCTAGTGTGAGTTGTGCTTTGTGCCTCACTGTTACTTAGTTACTGTTATCAATAACATCACATTTAGTTACCTCACAATTGGAATAGCCTACAAGGGAAGTGGGAAGTTCTACACAACTTGTTGCAACCAATAATAATTATTGAAATTTGCGAAACCAACTATTGCTTTTAAATTAAGTTCCACATTGAGTACAGTATTGTTTAAATGTAGTCACAACATGTGGAACTCACACATCGGACATGTCATAAATTATTCCGAGCTTCACTCTTGTTCCTGCTCTCATATTATCAAACGTTATGAACTTCTACTATCATAATATGAGGTATGAGTTGAACTGTTGCCTTGACTCTATGTCATGTGTAACATAAGTGGGCGTAAAGCTACCCAATAAACTCTCCTCTTCCGAGCCTGTGACTCCGTCTCCCATCGTCGATGTGTGAATTTAAAAAGTTCATAGCAAAGCTTTTAATGTTACAATGTCTTGGGAATGCTGTCGTTAAGGAATTTTCAGATTAGGAAAACTTCAGACATATTTGGGGTTTGAAAATTTTAAACCATGACACTTCAAGTCGAAGTTCCTTGAATCTTCCTATTGCATTGGGAGATAACAATCAAATTGTTCAAAAAAATGTTGAGAATTGTCCACTTTCATTGTTTGTATAAATTGTAAATGGACCAAGACAGACTGCGGAGAAAACGTGTGGTGGAACACTATCACAGTGTACTGAGTGAACTTCGATGCTGATTCACTTGAGCAAATTAGCCATTAGGGGGTAGTGCTTAGTCAGCCCTTTTGACCGCATGATAGCATTCATTGACAGCCAATGACCAATGGTCAATGGTATTGTATTGGAGTAACGCTACAGTTGTGTAATCCTGCTGACTGAATAGCGAACAGACCACCTAACAGATCGATGGGTGATATTAGTGCAACGCAATGCTATGTGGGATAATAGTTTACCTCACATTCAATAGTCAGTATACACTATATTATCATATTTATTTGAAGTCTATTGGTAATGATGTACACAGTCATTTGAGGGTGTGCTTGAGACTTCTGGAAACTATTACTGAGGACATTTGTCAAAGTTTATTATTTGGATACTATCCAAATTACCGAAATCAAATCAATTTTTAATTCTAAGGATAGGCCTCCTCTCATTCTTTCAACAAGGTATTGTTCATCGAATTACATAGGCTACTTGATTTCTCAGAACATTAATTCTAAGGAAAATTTTTTCCATAGAAAAAACAATTGAGTTATTATTCAAAATTGGAATAAACTTTTCTGAACTTGATACCTATAATTTCTCTAAAAAAATACCTTGAAGAATCTAGTTCAGAGTCTAGTTTAGGACCATCAAAATTTCATGAATTCATTCGCTATCAATTCTAAAATGACTTGTTTGAAAAATTTCAACTTTCAGCGCTCATAACTCAGAAAGTAAAAAAACATGAAAAAGTTTTTCCTCTAAAATTTATTCTTTTTGGTAATTGGTAGTATCCAAATCCTTAAAACTTTGAAAAATGTCACCAGTAAAAAAGCCTTAAGCCTTGAATAGGCTAGGACAAATGAGGATAATGCTTGATTATACACGATGAGTCAGATGGTAGCAGGTATTGAAAAGGTACCAGTGTATGTTAAGTCGGGCCACAGAAGGAACTATGTTCTTTCCTTTGAGGCGTAGGCCCAAAATAAAGTTGTTCTGTTAAAAAATGTGTCCAGCTCCCTAGAATGTTCATTCATTCAAACATAAACTGGATACATCAGGCCCGGCCCCAGGGGTGGGCGGACCGGGCGGCCGCACAGGGCGGCAGGTTTTGGGGGCGGCAAATTTAAAGGAACAGAAAATTTTAAAATACAAATAAATAATAAATTCATAATATCAAATGTGAATGGTAAAATTATATAAGAAGCTTTTCAACCTCGAGCTAATGAAGACTTTTCTAAGATCAACAATGTCCCAGGAACGTCTGAGTGGTCTAGCGAACATAAAATAGTTCAGTCCCCAGATCTTGAAGAATTGGTGAAGGAATTGCAAAGGTCAGACGAGTTCTACTTAATTAAACAGGTGTGTTAAACAAACTTGTAGAAATTGTAGTTCTAATTACTTAGCAAGTTAAGTAGGCCTAATACTATGTTGCAGTCTACGTCTTAAGGCTGTGCAAAGGCAAAAAATAAACTTTCTTGTATTGGTGATATTTTTCAAAGTTTTTCAATTTGTACCGGTATATATCAAAATGAAAAAGTTTTCTTAGGGAAACATTCTCTTCTAATCATTACTTTTTGAGATATGAACGCCTAAAGTTTAAATTTTTGGGACAGGACATTTCAAATTCAGTAAGAGATAAATTCTTCATGGTATTGTTGATTGAATAAAACAAGAAAATTTTGAAACATTTTCTGAAAATATCAATTTTTGAAAAAGTTATTCAATTTACAAAAAAACTCAACACTATTTTTGGTCATTTTTAGTAAATTGAAAAACTTTCTCAAAAATTGATATTTTCAGAAAATTTTTGTTTTATTAAATCAAAAATACCATGAAGAATTTATCCTTCGAATTTTATGGATTCATCTCGTACCGAATTTGAAATGTTCTGTCCCAAAATTTTAAACTTTAGGCGCTCATGTCTCAGAAAGTAATGATTGAAAAAAGAAAACTTTTTCATTTTGATAGCTTGATCCTTAAGCGATCCTTGATCGTGTCCTCGCGCGCCTCTCCACTAGGAAATACTGAAATGAAGTGCAACTAACGGTTGATTCTCATAGAACATGATCTCATGAGCTTATATCATTGTACGAAATATCACGTTGAGGGCAATATAGATGGTGATGATGGTTGAAGCTAAAAATGCCCAGAGGGATTTTGAATTTTACATCTAGATTGTAATCGGGATATATTGTTGATCAAATACTAAATATGATCAAAATTGATTTTTTTCCTTCAAAATATCACTCATATTTGAAAAATCAAAGCTCAGTACTCATTGGAGATAGAGAGTTCTGAATGATCTCATTTCATTCAGAATTTTATGATCTTAAAAAAGGCAAGAGCAAATTTTTCTGTCCGATCACTGATTTTGCCGGAAATAGCTGAAAACTGGAAAATGAACCTAAAATACGAACTTTTTGGGCCACTATGTATTAGCACAAGGGAATTTTACATGAAGAATTTGGTTCTGAACCTCTCTCATGTATCCAAATAAAATATTAAAAAATCAGAACTACGATATAAATTGCAAGCAAACCCCCATTTTTATGTCTATATTGACTGGACTTTACTGTTCCCCAATATTTATAATTGTCAAATATTTGTTTAAATGTCAAAAAATAGTGTTAAACATAATTTTTAGAGTTTACTGAGACTCTGTGGTGTCGCATCACAGCGGAGACACAATAGTAACGCTGGTTACACACTGGGCGGTTTCTGCCGCGGCGGCGAAACTGCCGTCGCAGCCTCGAAAAAAAGGTCAAGCTTACACATTCAGCGGAAAAAATACCGCCAAATATCGAGCGGCAAAATTACCGCCACGTATGATCAGTAGCCAAAATAATTGTTGTAGTTCTTCATCGCAAATGTGTTGTGACTTCACTGTTTCATGAGTGTTCAGTTAATTGTATTTTTCACATTTTTCAAAAGTATATATTATCAAGTGTTTAACTTAAAATGGAAAGGCAACAACTTTTACCACTTTTGTTGTGCCGTCGAAGGAAAAGAAGACAGCAGAGAAATCGCCTTGCTTGGATTCATTGAAATGAACGTTTTTATTAAATCGACAGCGATATACAACATAATTATTACAGTTTTTTTCTTGTCATCCAGAGTTTCAAAATCCCCCCTAATCACCATACACACTTCCTTCCACGCATTCCTTGTTGCATCTCGATCCTTAAATATGTCGAGGGTTTTGTCCCACAAAACTGGCCTCTGTTCTACAAATGATATTAACAACTCATTGTCTATTAACTTACTCATTTTCTCACACTCGTCAACCACAAACACTTAAAACAACAAATAAATGTTATAAACAACTTACAAACTTTACAACAAGACACAAATTAAAAGGCTGATTTTCAAAGACCTCTGACTTGGAGCAACTGGGAAAGACGACTGATCAGCGGCGACGGTAGACAACCGCCAAATGTGTTAACGCCCATTTGGTCACGTACGCCACTGCGTAGACAAGAGCAGCAAAACACCGCCGGCCGCAGTGGCAGTGGACGGCTGCACAGCTGCCGCCAACGGCAATATAGCCGCGCGGCGTTTCTGCCGCCCAGTGTGTAAGCTTCCATTCAAGTCCATAGACTACTGCTCGAACGGCGGCGACGGCGAAATTACCGCCCCGGCAGAAACCGCCCAATGTGTAACCGGCGTTAGGCGATCGCTCAAGGAGGGGTGGAACCCGGGATTAACAATTAAAGACGGGATACTTGCGGGGGGGGGCGGCAGTTTCCGATCTCGCCCAGGGCGGCAAAGTCCCTAGGGCCGTGCCTGGGATACATTATATACGTACCAACTAGTACAGTTGATACATACACCATACCATAGGTATACGGTAATTTCAAGTAGGCCCACATTATAATTATACTTTGAATAGAATATACTGAAATACACCCAGTCATTTCAGATACATTATAGGTATACTTGTAAATATGAATACAACATTCATGAGTAATGGCACTCAGCCATTTCAGGTATTTGGTACGAAATTCGTTATCTTCTCTCGTACTGATAGCATTCCGACAGTTCGCATAGGCAAACAGGAGTTGACATTTTGGGACGAGAGAGGGAAAATGAGTAAGGGTGCGGGGAAATTTCTCGCTGTTAGTGTTGTGTGATAGAGTTAGAGGGTGAGGGAGAAGAGTCAGTTGTTGGCCAGTAGTCGTGGCTGGTGGAGGATGGTTGTTGAGATTCGACATTACGGCACTTATAACGACCCGGCCAAGTCTGCGGAGCACGTTGTAAGTAACTTGGTCCACAATTCGAAATTCTTGATATACCTAAAAGAGATGCTCTGATTCTATCATCAACATCATAGAACATGTACAAAAAAGTGTCATTTGTGTATAATTCTGTCACCAACCTGATAAAATACATTTTTAATGCCTGTCATTAGTTAACTAGGCTATATTCAAAATTTAGGGTGAACCCTGAGAAACTCGAAGAATTCTTTCAAAATTTTTGTAATTTGTCCCGTGTATTCAATTCTTTTATTTAACTTATCGAATACACTCAGCATTCTTCCTAATTATTAAAAAATTTCTTCAACTCCATTATTGCCCTTATTTTATTTATAATATAGTTGATGTGAAGCATATTGAAAATTTCTGTAGTTACTTGAAAAATATTCAAAATTTTGTCAAAAACCTCATTGAATGTGTACAAAGTGTTTGTCATTCATTCATTATTATTATCACCAAACTTATAGTATAATCATTATAGTAGGAACTTCTTTATATAGATTACGTACCGAGGACTCTAGTTATGGAGTATAGACACATAAGTCTCATAATTAGGTCAGATACTCTTGTGGGGCCCTCAACCCGATCTTTCATTATTTCTAATCTGTTTCAAAAACCTAGTGAAAGGTAATGAGTAAATAAATTATTTTATGATCAACCTCATAGAATAAGTTCAAATTGCTGGTTATTTTTGTTTATAATCTCTAGCATTCTATCATCTACATCAAAGGTATGATGAATGCTTACCATTAGTCAATTATCTAAAATAATGTGGGTATAAGCTCTGAAATACTGAAATTCATTATTAATTCGAACTATTTCCTTAATATTCACTCCCAATTTCCAACCCTCTACTTTACATTCCAACACGAATGCATTCGAATGATTTGTCATTTGTTGAAAAATCTACATGATTTTATTAGCAACCATATAGTGTACATTTGATATGCTTGTCCCTTATTGATAACCTTCAGAAGTTGAATGGAAATTCAATGTTAATTTGGTTACCATTTGTAAGCTTTCCATTTATGAGCTCTGACCCCTTCCGACAGTGAACCACATAAAACAACATCGAAATAATTTTATTGTATGGTATGAGATGTTGTGGTTGAGGTATTTCTCCATAATTGATAGAATAAGACTTCAGATTGAATTGGTTCAGCTGAAGATGTGGTAGGTGACCATGAAACCTGATACTGTAATGTGTATTATTTTTTAACAAATATAGTGGTATTGAAAACATCAACGTCTTATTCTTTCAAACATCAAAATACATTGTCATTTAATGCAAAATCATATTCCTCATTAATTTTAATGAATTATTCATTTATAATTTTAGAATTAATAAAAATAATATTAATGAATAATTTCAGTTCTCTTACAACTGCCAATTGGTTTGATAATTCTAAATATCCAAATTTTTTTAATATATTTTTAAAATTTAAGATATAAAATTTATTCAACACAGTTAATCATATGTAATACAATAAACAGGTGAACATCGTCATAGAGATATAATTAATACAATGCGCTTATACTTGTATTTATACAATAATTTGTAAGTGCTAATATACAACTTGTAAGTGCCAATATCTACTAGCTATCACAGAAATCTATAATTCTGTAGTAGGCCTTCTCAGCAAGAAAGCTGTATAAACTACTTTTGAAAATGCTTATCGACTTAGATTTCAGCTCTGCAGGCAATTTGTTGTATAATTTAGAACCAATATAAGAAGGTACTTTATATTGTTTCTACTTCTGGTGTTATGATCGTGTACTTCTGCATTCGTGACCAGTTTCGAGATATGTTTATGGGTAAAAATTAATAACTTGTATTATGTAAATAGACGGTAAGGTGGGAACATTCAAAGAAACGAATGCCTCTCTACAAGACTCATTATACTTAGGACCAGCCATGTATCGCACAGCTCTCTTTTGCAGTTTAAAAATCCTTTGGAAATGAAAATCAGCGGTGCCTCCCCACAACTCTATACCATAAGCAACATGGGAGTAGAAAAGAGCATAATATACTATTTTTGACACCGATAATGGCACAAATTTCACGATATTTCTTATAACAAATAGATCCTTACTCAGCCTAGTAACTAGTGCATCCACATGCTCATCCCACATAAACTAGGAGTCAAAGTGTAAGCCAAGCAATTTAACAGAGTCAGTATTGCTAACACATTCGCCACCTATATATAAATACGGTTCAACCGTATTGTGTCTCAAATTAAAATTCACCAATTTACTTTCTTTAGAATTGACTGTCAGGAAAAGCGTGTTGAAGAACTGTACAACCTGATTACTCACCAGATTACAATTCATTTCAAGGTCCTCCAAGTTTTTGTCTGCAAATATCAGTGACGTGTCGTGAGCATATAGAGTCAACTTATTCAGGAGAACCATAGAAGAGACATCATCAACATACAGTATAAAAAAGAGGACCAAAAATAAAGCCCTGGGGCACACCTGATGACATTTTAATGAGATTTGAAGCTGTTTTTCTCTGATCGAACTGAATTGAAACGTACTGGAAACGATCAGACAGGTAGGACTTGATGAGTTTTTTTGCAGTGCCTCCGATACCAAGGGTATTCAATCTATTTAACAGCACCCCATGATCAACACACTTGAATGCCTTTGTAAGGTCTAGCATCACACCAGCCGTATATTTTTCATGTTCCATGTTTGTTATAAAGCTTTCGTAAATATCAATCAAGGCTGTGGTAGTCGATATCTGCTTTGGTGAAATCAGATTGTGCTCTGTAAGGTAAGCTACTAGTCTTCTAAGAATGATGGTTTCGAAAATCTTTGAAAAAGCAGTTAAAACTGAAATGACTGTCATTCGTATTCCTCTTCCAAAAGAGGAATTACTTTGGCTACTTTCAAAATGTCTGGAAAAACACCTGATTCAAGCATAGAGTTGACAATGCAAGTGATTGGCTTAGCAATGACTCTTTTACACTGCTTTAAAACCTTCAAAGATATGTCATCATGACCAGTGCTAATATTTGGCTTAAAACTATCAATAATTTGTAAGATCTCGCATTCACTAGATGGCAGCAGGCAGAAGTGTTCAGATGGCAGAGCTGGATGGTTCTTGAAAGGAGTAACATTGAAACTCCTTTGTGTTCTATTCAAATCTCGAATTATTCTTTGAGGAATACTAGTAAAGAAATTATTAAATTTGTTGGCAATGCGTCTCTGATCAGTAATATGTTCGTCCCTAATGTCAAGTGTCAGAGAGTCAAGTTTAGGTTCAAACCCCTCACCTCTAAACTGATTTATCAACTTCCAACTAGTTTTGGATTTATTTGTTGATTTAGCAATTAAATTTTCATAGAATTATTTTTTTGCTTTAATCACTAGCTGGTCATCATGGTTTTTAACATGATTTATGAGAGAAGTATTCAAAGACTGTTTGTTTACTTTCCCTGTTGCAAATTCAAGCAAAATTCTAATTTGTTCAATCTCCTTGGTCATCCAGTTTCCACCGGTATGTTTTCTCCTTTTAATCGCAGTTGAGGGCTTAGACACAATAGGGCAATGAATGTTATAATAGTGAAGGAAAGTTTGATGGAACAATTCGTATTTTAAGTTAGTTGCCCTTTCAGAGACAACATCACTCCAATCTACAACTGATAAAAGCAGTCACCAAACCAGTATTATTATTAACACTACAATTACGAAAAGCAACAAAGGAAGTATTTTCTGAATTACGAGGGCAATTTGTAAGATTAAGTTCCAGAGATTGAGCAGTATGATCTGACAGCCATGAATGTATTACATCTACATTTATATTTTCCAGTGAGGTACTAGTGATTATGTTGTCAATAGCCGTTTCACTATGCTCTGAAATTCTTGTGGAAACTTTAACATTGTATATCAAACCGAATTGATCCAGAATATTGATAAAAGCTCTGCGCTGGGAAGAATCAACTAAAAAATCTTTATTAAAATCACCCACACAAATCAGCTTGATATCCAAATTCACCAACAATTTTTCCAGGATATTTACGAGATTGTTAAAAATAAGTTTATATCACCATTTGGAGGTCGATAAATACCTATTAGTATGTATGTATCATTATTTAAATTGAACTTGGAACAGGCTAATTCAATGCATCCCTCTACGCAAAAATCACTAACATTTATTCTAACTACGTTAAAAGGCTGTTGATCAGAACACGTTCCGTGATATATAGCAACACCACCCATTCTCTTGTTTACTCTGCAATAAAAATTTGTCAGACGCATATTCTCCATATTTACACAGTCTAGCTCCATATTTTTTAAGCCGTGCTCAGTCAGAACTAGGAAATCCGGCCTTTCTAAGTCAAGAAATAGTTCCAGTCTGTCTTGTTTATTGTTTAAGCATCGAATGTTCGGGTGTATAAACTTAATTTAAAGAGGCGCTGACTTCTCATGATTACAGCCAGAAGATTTATTACATATTACAGAGGATTTGAAGCTTCCCTTGCCACATGTCAAGTTAACATCTTGGATTGTAGCAATGTGGTTCTGGTCAAGAATTTGCCTTGAAAATTTTATTCTTTCAACGTTGTTATTATTAGTCAGTTTATTTAAATTGCGATTAATTAACAAGTCGAAGTTATTAACCAATGGGGAAGGACCAGAAGAATAAGCATGAGAAGGTGCCATCACACTCCTAATATTATCATAGGAGACAGTACCCTCAGTCTGAACGATAACTCCATTTATAATCCCTGTCATTAACTTACATAGAGTTTTCTTACCAAACTTATTCAAATGCAAACCATGTCTTGTATGCTGGTTTGCCTCAAACATCCACAAGTCAAGTATATGAACGTTTCTATATCTATACGATATCTTACGGATAACTCTATTCAACTGGGAAATCATCAAATTAACCTTGGAATCAGCATATAGATCGTACCTGTAAGGAACTGTGGACAATCTTAAATTTATAATTTTAAATTTTTCAATAAGCTTAACTAAATTAAACGTATACTTCTCAATGTCTCTCTCAGTGAAATCATTTGTGACACTATTCGTACCGCCATCCAATCACCATCCCGCACCGCAGACTGGGCTCTAGAATCCAAGATTGAATAACAGAGCTTCTCGACAGGAACTCTCGGAGCGATGTATGCACTGCAGCCAAACTTGGAAGGCAACCTCTGCGATAACATATCCCGTATTCCCCTACCGTGACTGTCCCCCCAAATGCTTGAAGATCAAGCATCTCCATTTGAAGCCTGTCATTATTCATCTTGAAAAATTCAATGGACTTTTTGTGCATAATCGATAAAGAGTCAATAGTTGAAGAGTCGTCAAATTCGGTTTGAGTATGTTTTTCCATGGAACAATCTAACTGCTTCGATATACTATTGTCTGAATCTAATTTTTTAGAGTTTTTACTTCGTTTTAATTTCTTTATTTCCATTCTTAAGGTTTTTATCTCGTCTTCCGCTACTTCCTCACATTGTCATGAATTTTCAAAATCCATTTTACGGTTAGTTTTTTCTGTTTCCAATGATTTTATCAGCAACTGATTCTCTTCATACATATTAATGAGACCTAACTTCAAGTCATTATTCACTTTAATGGCAGCATCAAACTTATTTAATAGTGGGATTTAATAGTGATGTGACTTCAGGAACTAAATCGATTATGGCATCACTTGAGTACTTATTGCTGATAACGGAAAGGATGCCATGAAAATTAATCGCTATTTCAGCTACTTCTATGTTGATTAAATCATTCTTGATATTGTCTAAAAGATACTGTGCATTTTCAGTAGCCTCTCCTTGTTTACTTATTGTTCTCGTCATCCTTATCTCTCTCTTAAAAGAATAAAAAAGTTACAGGAGAGTACAGAAAGGTACTAGAAGATTCCTAGAGAGCTGTCAAGGCAGGAAAAGGGAAGCCCCTGCAGTGAGAGAAAGTGGGGTTGAAGAAGGAATTGGACAGAATCTTTATTATGAAAGACATAATAAGTATAATTATTAATCTGACGACTCCCATTAGTTCAAGAGGCTATAGCAAAATCATAATGCACTCCAAGACAATGATAGTGGAAAATCTAGTCTGAATCCTGATAAGCAATAACAGATTAAAATAGACACCACCGTAGCGGGCAGAATATAGAAGTCAACACTCTCCGTTTCAAATTGAACGAACATTCAACGTTCGATAGGCAACGGAGTGCAGGTGACCTCCGCTTGTATAGCGCCACAAAGATATTCACGAAATCTTATCACACTGTTGAGGAGAGGAGATTCAGTCCTCAATTGGACTGATATAGGAATAGTTACTTTCATTGTCTAAATTTCGTAGTGATATCGTGGAGGTCGAAGTCCAATTTACACTTACAACTTACAACCCTAAAAGGCCTCTGTATAAGTCCGTCTGCATCGCTACTTTAAGGTTAGGACACTACAGCCGGCTTCAAAATATTGAGGTTAGGAGCAGAATAATTTAACAACCACACACAATTTATTCTAAAACACTACGGCATATGACTACTTCTATTAGAAAACTGGAAAATTGAGACCTCACTGCAACCACTGAACACAGACTGATTAGTTAACTGAGTAATCAATTATATAAATCTTAATACTTTTGAAGAGCAAATAATTTGTTGACTAACACACTGCGCGCATGCGCCCTCTCTTTGTAGAACATAATCTGAGTTTCTAAATTTATTTGTTCCTTCAACCGTGGAACTTGTCCATATTCTCTTAAAAATTTGATAGATTGTGTGTGAAACTTGTTTGTTGAACGCAGAACGATTTGAATCATCTAATTCTTCGTATTTGATAACCTCAACTTATTTTTCCCTCCAACGACATTCATATCAACATCGTTATTCATCTTCAATCAATGAATGCGAAGAGTAATTCCGTTGGCACTACGGACTGCTTTATGCGGGAAATTCTCTTGAACTAAGCGTTGACCCTTTGACCTTCTATACTTTGAATACTGATGCATTCTCACTTTGAAAACGTCTTTGCTAAAGAACCTCTTTTGATATTATATCAAAGATGTTGTAGAAATTATTGAGTAGAATCTGGTTATGAAAGGGAGAATATCATCTATATTATCCAAAGAGAGAAAGGATAACACTAAACTTAAAAAAAAGTCAAATACCGTGATATCCTTTAAATGTATTATATCATGCAATTTAATATATTTTCAATATATTACAATATCCAGAGTAAAATAGGATAACACTAATCGACAAAAGAATTGAATAATATTCTCCTTACATTATTGGTAGTACTGGTAACCAATATTGTTGATTTCCTCTATAAATGAATATATATGCATTATATTACTTAGTCACTGAATTTCAAAAAAATTTCAAAATATCATGCATTGGATTCAGTATAGATAAATGACAATGATAAATAATCACACGCATTAGTCACAGTCTTCTTCACCCACAATTCAGTGCCCCGGTGGAATAATAAGGTAAAATTATCAAAATGGTTCAACTGTCGTGAGTGGTTTCAATTATTTACAGATACTATTGATTATAATGTTGTTTTATCTCGAAGATCGAATGAAATTGCTAAGAGAAGAATCGTATGATTAGCTTATGTGAATTGAATGTACATTCGAAATTCGAGCAGCATATACTCCATTAGAATGAAACGCATTTGCATTCTACTATCCCATACTGAAGCAATGATCTATACCATAGAATGAATATACTCCATTAGAATGAAACGCATTTGCATTCTACTATCCCATACTGAAGAAACACCCATCATCCAGATTGAATCGTCTTGAGGTTGAGATGTAGCAATTCATTGAATGGCAAAGTTAATAATGAAACGTTCAGTTTGTATGCAGACAAGTTTATTCCTTTCAACTTCGTATCTAGGCTCAACTGAACACGATTCCAAACTCACAACTTGGGATTATAATGCTTTTGATGTATGTGCGATTACACTCATGATCAAAAATGTTTATGAATAATATTATATTCATGAACAAAAATAGAACTCCATACATACAGGCCGTTTTTGTGAACAATTAAAAAACTTATTCATTCCAAAATACATTTTCTTATTACATTAGTTCCTTTGTAATGTAAATTTATTATACTGAGAGAACGTTTCTTGACGAGAGGAATAAGTTGATAATTCAATTTAAAATTGAAGTTTTGCCTGCAATGAATTCACTTCCGGTTGGACTGATACGTGAGTGGTACTGGTAGTTCCAGTTAATAGATTCCTTTCTCTGATATTTTAATAAAATCAGTGCCCATTTGTCACGACACCTGTTAGTGGAACTACTCAATTATGAAAACTTTTTATAAACTATGTATACTTCTTCAATTAATTGTAGTAGAATCAATTATCGACTAGTAAGTAAATGATCAAACTGAAGCTAAACTTTTTCAAAAGCTAGATTGATATTTTTCTGAATTGATCAAGGCGATCAATTAGGCCTACATGAACCCAAGGCTATGCGACTTGAAGATGCGCAATGCTTGAGTTGATCACTCCAGGGAATAATAATTTCTTTAACATTAGTTTGATTCAATAGCAAAACACACGTCACACCTCCTAGGGACCTCCTAGGGGTCCAAGGTTCACACAAGACTTGCCGCTAACGATGTAGCACAACTTTGCACAGTTTGATACCCACCTAACCCCTCACATGGGCAAATAAATTGAAGTTCATAAATCTTACCGCAATCTATTTTGTCTTTCTTTCTGATTTGGAAAGGGTGCATTGCAAGGGAGGGTTCAGGAGCCTCCGAATTCATAATTCACTCACTCCCAGTGAGAGAAGGGGCTGCTCCACACATTCCATTCTCTTCTATCGATTTCAAGACGACGCCAACAAACCCTCACATTATTGGTGGTTTGGCGCCCGTCATTTGCATCTGAAATTTTGAATATTCTCGAGTGCCAATCATAATAATATTCTTACTGACTGTTTATCGATTGCTGTGCAGCTATCAGTTATTCCACAACATCAATCATTTTGTGGCCTGCATAATGACAGACCATAGACTGATTGATACTCTTGCATGAGGTTGATTTTCCCCCTGATACAAACTACAGTATAGTGCAGTCACTGGAAGTTAGCAGACTATCTCAGTTCACCAGACAGTAAACTTCTTCATCATCCACTATAATATTCTTCATCTAGCCCCATCATTCACTGTATAGTATATTCTTCCAGGGCGTGTATTTATGCACTATATCGTTCTGCCACACTCCATCTTTTTCTTTCTTCCTGCATCCTTCATTCATGTATTTCTATCATCATGATATGATCTACCTCTCTCCAGTTCCCTATTTGCCAATTTGACTGACTTGGTTAATCCCCCCCCCCCGTCGCCAATTTATTTCTCTGCAAAATACATTGAAGCAACACAATATTCGATCACAAGGTTTCCCATTATTTTTGTCTTCTTCATCATGGTTTTTCTTGTAAGTTCATCTATCTCCTTCAGATTTATTGAGAATAAATAATACATATCACGGACCCTGTTTTTCAATTTCAAAATGCAAACTATTTTATCGTTATTTCTAGTTTTTCTCCATTCTTCGTATTGAAAATACGTGAGACAATCTCACGATATTAAAAGATAAGAATTCTTATTGCTCTAGTGAGACTATTTCAAACTGTCAACATGCCTAATAACGAAATAATGTAAATGATTCGCATCCAATACTGACAGATTAAAGTGAATCTTATTCAAATAAATGTTCATAAACACTTGGTGTAGGTACTTCATTTGTAACCCATCACCGTTTATTACTAATATTATCACCATAAATTTAAAAACTAACAATCGGAAAATGAAATGTCAAGTAACATTTTTTCAAGTAAGTCTATTGCCAATTGGCAATAACAATAGTCTATTACCATCCAATATTGTAGCACTGGCTTTGTTTACAAACCAGCTACTACAGTAAGAATCACTTAAAATTGACAGCATTAATGATTGAATCCACTGAACCATTGTTATTTACGAGGAATGCTGATAAAAACTTGTTTAAAGTTGGTGTCACCATACAATAGTAAAGAAGTGTAACAAAGGCGTTATGGCTCAAGAGACTTCAAAGGCAAATGTGACATAGTCCTTATCATTAATTTATTGTTAATCATCTCTTATTATCTTTATATACAAGTTTTTATATAATCGTCAATCTGGACAATTCCTATCTAAATGTGTGTATTCTCATCGAAACTGATCTAATTACTGATACATACTGCACCACGAGTGATAATAGCTTGACAATAAATCATTTTGATGGTGGTGTACTGTGAAGATAAGATGAGTCAGTGCCAAGTGATATCAGCTTCTTAGTGGGTGTGTCTGTGAGGCTTGATCAAACCAGGTAAGGGCTAACAAAGGGGAAACACTAATATCGGCCTAAGCAGAGATGGGCGTTCCTTCAACCATCAACCAACTAGTTTCAACTGTTTTCATCCAAATCAACTTTTGTTTTCAACAAATCAAAACTTTTCACACAGCACACAGCTCAACATGCATGAGCAAAACTAGATTGAGATTTAGCTTGATTGAACTATTTTGTCAACTATCCAACTGCTTCATTTCAATAAGTATGCTCCATTATTAATTTCAAGTTGATGTTTCAATCAAATTCCTCATAGCTGAAAGCACTATATGGTTAAAACCAGATTAACATTGAAGGTATTGCATTACGTTTGACATTCACTTCGAACCGTCCGCTATTTTTAAAAAATCAATGCTTAGTGAATCTCACTTTTAATAAAATAATAAAATATTAATAAAGTAAGGCTTGTCGCAAATTGCGGCTCGACGTGACTTGAGTTGACGTGAGTCTACTAGATGAATTAACAACATATGATTGTATAATGATGTTTACACGTGCTAGCTTTGTCTCAAATGTGAACATTATAATATGATCATATGATATTAACTCATCTAGCAGACTAACGTCACGTCACGTCGCGTCGCGTTTCAATTTGCGATAAGGCTCACATAAATAAAACAAGTGAATGAAATATGTTAAATAGTCTATCAACTACGATTGAAAAACAGTCTAGTTCCGCTTATGTTTAAAAGAACCAGGAAGGACGGGGAGAGTAGCTCCAATTGCCCTTGATTGCTCGCACAAAATTTCACAACGCCCTATTAGTAGATTAGTTTAGATTAGCCGTGTTATTGCATTGGTGAATTATTGAAATTACGTACAACCTAACTGCAATTGACAAGTAATTTTCCAATTAATGAAATCTTATGTTTTCGTGAGCTTATCGATGACCCTTGATGATCATCAATAGTTTAATTGATGAATTAAGTACATCCGTTTGAACATATACGTATTATATTATCGATAAATAGTTTCGGATCAAAAGTATTCTCATACTTTCAAACACGTGCAGGAGAAAACGCAAAATGCATATACCCACCCCAAATGCGAACAGTTTGGAGAAGTGATTGACAAATATTTGAATACATTTCAATATTGCGCCTCGGAGATGAAGTCGAAACGTAAATCGTATTGTAACGGTAGCCTAGGTGGAGAATTGTTGGTACTTGGTAGTAAATAAGCGATAAATTGGAAGTGAGATGGAATTTATGGAGGAATGGGATATTTGACTGAGAAGGCATGCAAAATATTATTATTGGGTAGGAGATGGTTCAACGAAAATGATCCAGTGAGAGGCGAACTCTCTCAAATTTAATAACACTCAATACGAATAATAATTCAGTTCGGCGCGTTTTCTAGAAAAGGAGAAAGGAGTCCAAGATACAACGCATCACGGGGTTCCAAGTATTCAACGCGTACATAAATTATTATCACTTGCTATAACTGCCACCTGTATTCTATCGGTAGTCAACATTGGCAAGTGAATGCATTTCTGTCAATATTCAAACTTTGATCAAATCTCAAATAAATAGTTTTATGTGAATATAAATACATTTAGGAATGACAATACAGATATATTGGTTTCAATTTCATTATGAAACAGATATCGGAGGTTATAAGTTTTGCTGAAAAGTACAAAGTGATGAAATTTGAAAGTAAATGATTAAGTAACACCATTTAATTTTCATCTGAATTTACAAATTATGTATTTACTTGTGATATATGATATCATATTAGGCTCGTTTTGTGTCGTGTGAAAGCATCGTGGATTATTATATTTGATAGGGAATAGGAGCAGCTGATGGAATATAATGTTTTCGCCCCACTTGGATGTAATGAGCTGGTTTTCGTGCGTCATAAGGAGGCCGAAAATGATTGTTTTCCGACCAGGCCGGTAAAATTTTTACGGCCCTAGGGCTGTAAAATAACCTTGAAGTCAGCTGATTCTGATTCGATGTGAACGTGTTTACAAAATAGTTTATGAAACGGAATCAGTTTATGCTTCTAGAATTGAATAAAGTATTTTGCAATAAGATACTATCATTCTATTTGGATGAATGAAATACAAATAAGATATTATAAACTATTCAAATTCGATTTTCAGAGTAGGAGAGGACTTCTAACCTCTACTTCCGCAGTCGACGATAACAAGCATTGTTGACATTCAGATTGTCCAAATTTCAAGTGCACTAAAACAGCTGATCAAAAAACTTTTAATTATTTGTGTTTATTATTCAAGAATCAAAACATTCATAATCATATCATCTTATTGTGCCATTTAAAAGAATAAAAAAGTATAAACTCAACCTCCCACATTAAAACATAATTGAACATAATCTTTTGGGTTATTAAGACATAATAAATTATTGAAATCTACCCAAACCAAACCCAGCTTAAGAACTGCGATTACCACTAAACCTGGTGGATAATTTTGGAACTACTTAAAACTACTAAAAACAAACTATTTTTTCGGACATGTTATTCATTATCAAAATTTGGGAACAGAATAGTGTTGGGCCCTGCCTGTTGTTCTTTCCCGAACATATTATTATAATATGATTATTGTAATTGTATCCACTGAAAATAATATGATTATTGTAATTTTATCCACTGGAAATGAAAAAATATATAAATACTTTGACAATTTCTGATATTCAGATTACCTCAGATTTGCTAGAGCTATGACCTTTCAGTTTTGCTATTATAATATGATTTGTAATTGTATCCACTGAAAATGAAAAAATATATAAATAATTTGACAATTTCTGATATTCAGATTACCTCAGATTTGCTAGAGCTATGACCTTTCAGTTTTGCTTTTGGAAGTGCATAATAAACAAAATTATTATCATATATTATATTGTTTTATTTTTCTGTGTGGCGAAAAATAGCGTTCAATAACATCAGGAGCTGGGAAAATTAGTCGCATTTTTATCACCTTACTATATGTATAGCATTCAACTACTGTATATTTGTGAAACATCTATTTCAAACTTGCAGACATCCGGTCACTCTCTCTACCTATAGTTGCAGATGTTTCTTGATTCATGCAATGTTTAAATAACGTCACCAAGTTTGTTAACTTAAAAGCTGTAATAACCCTTTTTCACTCGCTCACACTCTCTGTCTCGTTTTTAACAATCTATGGTTAATTCTCTTTTGATCAGTTGATACTCAAAGGACGAATAAATCACAAACTTACTATACCGTACTGCATTTTATCAAAATTGTTGAAGCCGTTTTCGAAATCCTGCCGACTTAACAAACATTCATATCCACAAACATGCAAACAGAAATTGCTCGCTCAATGGAATAGGTTTCTACATTAATATAAAATAACAGTGTTAAATTTCAAAAAACTTTCTGTGCTTGGTGAAGTTGATGCTGTGGTATATTTATGCTTTTTAGATGAAACGACGTCTAGTTACATCCTCCTATCCATGGAAACTATTTTTTGTTGTTACACTATTTTCAATATTCAGTAGGCTTCGAGAGCCAAAACATCAAGCAGCGAAATAACAAATCCTCATGATTGGTAGCTGGGTGACCAATCACGGTTACAGTCTGCCGTTGGCCGAGACAAGACACGCCTGCATTAAGTGGAATATATTTAAAATGCAGCCATGAAACACAACTAAACAAATATGGAACACTACTTAGTTACTGAAAAACAACTGAAAAAACTCATGAGAAACTGTAATCTTGATATATTTGTCATTTGATTATTGATCCAGGGTTTTCGGTTGTGGCTGTTTTTGTTACTTGCCAAGTTATTGTCACTAGTAGTTGATGTTGAATCTTATGACCGTAGTTCAAATATTGCGTTCAATATTTATATATTTATTCACAATATCACGAGCGAGTGAATATAAATATATTATAATATGAGCGAGTCTGATCATCCAAGCACAAATGGCTGCACTTACCATATTATTCTGCTGCTTCATGTTAAAGCTTCCAGTTCACCAGACATCAGTAATCATGTAGGAACCAAGACTAGTTTCACAATTGATATGTAGTTGTGACGTGTTTAAGTCATTATATCTAATGTTCAAGAGAAGATAATCATCCTCCAACGTGGATTGAAACAAATCTTCATTCGAGATAAGAAAGTTTGACATTTCAGAGTTTGAGATTCCAACTTGTCAGGAGGTTATAATGGGAAGTGAATCTAGATTGTACAGTGTTCATAACATACATTGGAGACAGAAGTGTCTGTTAGGTTAGCGAAATCATTGATTTGTGTTTCAAGGCAGGAAAGGCAGGAAAGTTTTGTGTTAAGATTGAAAAAGACAATGAAATGATATGATACTTTATTTGTGCCCAACTGATCAGTAGTTTAGGTGGAGAGAAAATGTACTTTTGGTAAGTTATACCTTTATCCATGGCTCTTTCGTGAGTACCTAGTTTTTGAATATTAATGTACCAGTGAAGGCTTCCAGAACAATTATCATATGTATATCATCTAATGTTAGTTTAAGTTTATAAATTTGAAACTAGTGTGTAATGTAGTTAGAATGTAGTACAGAATATAGAGTTGAGTTTATCAAGCTATCAGGTTCCGATTATGATAATTTAACTCCATTTCTATATAATTCTATGAATTCAAGATGATTGAATCTGTTACAGGCTACAATATATTATTATTGCTTTGACAAGAACAAAGAATCAGGATCAGGTTATGACGTTTGAAAATCTATTCGTTGTCTTATAGATATTGACCAACTGGGAAAGCAAAAATTCTTGCTGCAACTAAGTGATCCATACCAATTTCTGACTAAATAGTCTGATAGCTGAAAATGATCATCCACTGCAGCGCTCTATATAACAAACTGGATGAAAATTGCGAGCTAGAACAGAAATGCGGAGCACTGCAGCGCTCTATATAACAAACTGGATGAAAATTGCGAGCTAGAACGAAAATGCGGACCCTGAACGTTATTAGCCTCTGGACAATTGATTAATTGGATTTGAGAACGAGATGTGCCGCATGTGCCAGTTTCATGTGTGTGGTTGCCAGCAGACCACTGGCGTGGAAACCGCTTCTAGTCCAGGCGCTGGCTTACATTGAGCATACATGAGAGAGGCAGAGATTTTGACTTCAGATTATTGTTAGGGGGTCTCTAATGTATAAGAAACTCGATGTCGTCAGGTCCCCGGGTGGTTGACAGCTTGGTGGGGAGGGGGGTAAGTTGTAAAAAACGCGCGCTTATAAAATCGCCTGTCCTGCAGTTACTATTCATAGTACAGCTTTTAATTCTTTCTCAATATTATGTACACATAACTGGCTTTCAATGTGGTCCTCTACATTTTTGCGATAAACCGCATAGTTTTTCTGCAAAAAAATAAAATATCTCGAAAAATGTATTTTTTTATTATGGCCTTTTTGTTATTTCTCGAATATTCAAGTCATTAGCCGACTTAGAGAAAAAGGATTCGAATAAACGTTGTAGGCCGTTTCTTCCTGAATCCAATGATATATATAGTTTGGGGGTTACGATCACAGATGCGGCGGTGGGAGGGGGATAAGTAGCACTGTTACGATGCGGCGCGGTCCTTCCCCATGATTAATGCGCGTAATGGCCTGTCTATCGCATCGCTCCTACTAGTCTATGCATTCAAATTATGTATTTCAGGAACGCTATCTTATGTATTTTCGGTCGCTGGACACGATTTTTCAACTCTCAAATCTCAATAATTGATAATTCTCATTATAATATACAAATTATGTTCATAATTACAAACTTCATCTCATTCTGCAAGGAAACTAAGAAATGACTGTTTGAAATAAACGAAAATTGGGTTTCAAGGAATATATTAGGATAGAATAATGATAATATTTATATGTGTTCATGTTTTATTGTTTTTATTTCAAATAAATTTATTGTGATGCGCTGCAGGCTAAATTATTAATTACACACTTACCACGCTTACTTGATATAGTGGTCTGTTAATTTTCAAGAAAGGTTTGTGGAATTTCTTAGTTCTTTATGGTGGAAATGGAATTCATCATTCATTCATTATCATAATAATTATGTTTAGTATGAAAATGTTAATCTTTCGTGAATCTTCAGTTTGTCGTGAACTTTCGAGAAATTATATCCAATATAATAATAGATATGTGTCAAATTAAAATGAAATTTTAAATATTCATTCAAATTATTTCTAACAGTATTATTATAATGGTATTTCACTAACTTTTGATTGATTCATCCATTATGGTATTCCCGTTCAGACTGTTTTGAAATGGTAACAAGTTATTCAGTATCAAAATTTGGGTATAGAATAGTTTTGGGCCATGCCTGTTATTCTTTCCCAAACATATTTATATGATTTGTAATTTTATCCACAAATGAATGAATGAATGAATTCCTGCACGTAGAATATTCCTCTATAGATTCTTACATGTCACATTAATAAAATCTCTGCCACAGATTTAGAAATCAAGTCTCGATGGTTTGGAGAGCATATTATTGGAGTGATTCTTTTACTCTTCTAGTATGTTCACTACCTTTGTTTGAATTTAGACTATAGACATGAATAGCTATGTCCACCTGTATCACTCCATCTTCATTGAGAATTTTCATAACTCTTCCCATCAGAAAGTTTCCATAATCTTGCAGCGTATTGAAAGTTTTGAAAAGTGAAGTAGGAGTTGAATTCAGGAGAGCCATGTCATCATTATGCGAATTTGTCAACGATATTTGTGGATTTAGTCAAATCCACAACTAGTTTTACTAACAATTTCATGGGCCAAGTGAGATTAAGAGTTTTTTTCAAATATCCATCAGATGTTGACAGAGATTGCGGTTATTGCACTGAAACTTCAATGCTGAATTATCTTTAAACAGCTACCTAGTAGAAATACAGAGATCAGATCTTTTTGTTCTAGAATTAATACTAAGACTAGGATTTTTGTTTGATTGCATCGTGGAGAATGAAAGAACTCGGTTTCTTTTTATAGGTGAGAATACACTTTTACAATTTGCCACAACTATGTTTATTTATTTATTACATTTCCAACGGTCTACACCAATTTCAAAAGAATACAATAGTAACAAGATCAACAAAAATTACAAGACAAATATAAATATAAATATGAGATACATAACATAAAGTCAAATAAGTAACTTAGCAATTCAGAAGTATAACAACTAATAACAGTAATATGAATAAAATGTACAAATATGCATTAGAAACTATCAGCTATTCTATTAGATTGAAAGGAACTTGGCAAACACATACGTCCATCATGTGTATGATAAGTTATGTTCAATCTAATTAGAATCTATAAAGATTAAGTTATATTAAGTTATGTTCAGATAAAAATCGTTGGAGACCGAATAACTATTTCTTTCTATACGTTCAAAAGAGAATCACACACTTCTTCACTTGCTTCCAGACCATTGATAACATTATGTAGATTCTGTTGTCCATCAGAGTCTTGAAGAAAAATGTTATGTTCTCTTGAGAAGGTTATGCTTCTGGAAATCATTCTCATCTCTCATTATTCTTGTTTTACTTCATTCGATGACTTTCTTCACGATCTCCAGTGATATCCATAATGATGTCAACATACTTGAACAGAATATCTTTGATGGAAGATTTATTTATATAGTAGCAGCCATTCTAGGAAAGCCTTTGAAGAACTAGCTATTCAAATCACTCAGTTTTGGATGATCGAATGAGGGTTTGCTCCAAAGCATGATCAATTGTCACATTATTAAAGTTTCAAGGTTTCATTTGACAGAGAGTCAATGTATTGACAGTGTAGAGTTAATGTTTCCTTATTGGAAATTATTTTCTACTCCTATGGGTATTTTTTTCATATTTTCTAGATATAACACAGACTCCATAACATAGTTTGTGTGATTGAATGAAAAAAGTATGGGATCTTTTCTCGTACAGTTTCTATGTACAATACCAGAGTCCTTCCTTATGAGCATGAATACAATTTAAGATAATTTAAACTATGTTACAATAATCAGTCATAAATTTCAAGTAGTCATTGATTTTGCAATGTGATTCTAAAAAAACTCCACAAATAGCTCCTGACTTCTTTTAAATATACTTTGACAATCTCTCATATTTGAACCGTTCATGAGTCCTTGTAGTTGTTTCATTGAATTGATTGCTTGCTCTCACACCACAATTATATACTGATCTCCCCTCAATAGATTTCCAACAGTATGCTCTCCAAATTCAACAAAGATATCTCCCATTCCACTTTTATTCAAGTACCACCCCAAGACAATCGGTCAAACTCAGCCAGGTGAAAAGTAGCTATTCATAGATATAAGTTACAATAATCAGTTGATAAAACTGCGTTTACACCAAAGTTATTAACAAAATGTTAATAACTTAATCTTTATAGATTCTATTAGATTGAAAGGAACTTGGCAAACACATATGTCCATCATGTGTATGATGAGTTATGTTCAATCTAATTAGAATCTATAAAGATTAAGTTATATTAACATCTCGTCAATAGCTTTGGTGTAAACGCAGCTTTAGAGTTGTATTTCCTTTGTAATCAAATATTTAGTCATATCACATGGGAGTAATTGGCATTATTTGTGCTTTAACTGTAAATTTATATTAAGAAAATATTTTACTCCTGTTACACGGTGGGGTAGCCTATATTATTTGTTTAACTTACTCCATTACTTGACTTTCGCAATTCCAAGTGAAAATTGAACTAAATCGAATAATTATTCTCTCTTAATGGAATATCAGTTTTTTATCGACTGAGAAACACATATAGGATTCCTAACAAGATGGTTTATCATTACAATGTAATCATAAATGATGATAATGAGATGAATTTTTTAATTTTGACCATAATTTGTATATTATGATGAGAATTATCAATTATTAAGGCTTGAGAGTTGAAAAATAGTTCTCAGCGACCGAAAATACATAAGATTGCGTTCCTGAAATACATAATTTGAATTAATTTGAGATAAAAACAATAGAACATAAACACATATAAATATTATCATTATTCTATCCTAATATATTTCTTGAAACCCAAGTTTCGTTTATTTCAAACAGTCATTTCTTAGTTTCCTTGCAGAATGAGATGAAGTTTGTAATTATGAACATAATTTGTATATTATAATGAGAATTATCAATTATTGAGATTTGAGAGTTGAAAAATCGTGTTCAGCGACCGAAAATACATAAGATAGCGTTCCTGAAATACATAATTTGAATGCACAGACTAGTAGGAGCGATGCGTTAGACAGGCCATTACGCGCATTAATCATGGGGGAGGACCGCGCCGCATCGTAACAGTGCTACTTATCCCCAACCCACCGCCTACAACGAAACGGCCTACAACGTTTATTCGGAGCCTTTTGCTCTAAGTCGGCTAATGACTTGAATATTCGAGAAATAACAAAACGTCCATAATAAAAAAGTACATTTTTTGAGATATTTTATTTTTTTACTAAAAAACTATGTGATTCATCGCAAAAATGTAGAGGACCACATTGAAAGCCAGTTATGTGTACATGATATTGAGAAAAAATTAAAAGCTGTACTATGAATAGTAACTGCAGGACAGGCGATTTTATAAGCGCGCGTTTTTTACAACTTTCCCCCCTCCCCACCAAGCTGTCAACCACCATGGGACGTGACGACATCGAGTTTCATATACACTAAAGACCCCCTAACAATAATCCGAAGTCAATTGAAAAATTGTCAAGATTTGGTATTTAAAAAATAGCTATTCACTTATTGCATCTCAATCATGCAATTGGCTAGATCAACAATATGACTCACCCAACCAGAAAGTATCAAGATACTTTCTAGATTCTGCTTCTAGATCGGGCTGATAATAAGTTTCAAGATTCTTGGAAGGCTAATCAAAAGGTATTAGTTGGAAGTTTGAACAGACTATTAAGACTAGTTCTTGTCGTAGAGACGTAAGAACATCGTAGTTCTAATGGATAGAGAAACTCTACCTTGAAATTATGAACGATGATAACTTGGTGAATAAGTGTTTTATTGCACTTTGAATTGAGGAATACTTCTTAACTGCCCTTTCAATCGTCTACTGGATGGAAAATAACATATAATCCCATAAAATAGCCGTTCGCCAGTTTTTAGCCAAGTCATGCTAATAATTCACGATAGCTGATTAATATCGGAAAGTGAGGATTAGTGAGGCTTAGGGAGGGTTAACGCAGACCAGACTGACAAACGGGCTCAGTCTGAGTCAGAATCAGACTTAGAGTCCTGAATAATTCAATCCAACTAACCAACCCAGGACTCAAGTGCAATTATTGATTCTCAAGAGTCGGCTCGCTTTTGCTGGCTCATTGTTGATGGATGATGACACACACACGCACACACACACACACACACACACACACACACACACACACACACACACACACACACACACACACACACACACACACACACACACACACACACACACACACACACACACACACACACACACACACACACACACACACACACACACACACACACACTTTTGTCAATTATTTAAGTAAAAATTGGCTGAGAGCAGTTGCAGGTGAGCTTCCCATGAATAAATAGATGAGTTGAAAAGTGGGAAATGATACCGATATTTTGACTTGAGACATAGAGAATCTTAACTATCAAATTTTACCTCTTCAAGTGTTAGTAAGCACTCATATTAACATCTACTCGAATATTTAAAACTTTGAACTGAAAAGTTAGATCTATCAGACTTCTAATGTACCATCTCTTTTCCATTTTCGTATGAATAATTGATACCATTGAATGTGAATAACATTGAAACGGTTTGGGCTATCGATGTGCTCCTTTCCCCATTCATTTTCTCTTGAAATTCTGTATCTATATCATGTATCATATTACCACCCATCATATTATTAAAGAATGAGGATGGATTCAATATGACGAATCCAAGATGGTAGACCACAAAATTTTTAAGCGACAGTAGAGTAGTTTTTTAATTCAAATAGGATCCCCAATGAAACCTACTGTTAAATAATTCTCGTTATGGAATTAATGTTAATCTTTTTCCATAATTTTCACCAACTCTGTATCATGGGTCTGAAAGTTTCTTCTTACTGTATCTCCCATGTATATTTTAATTTGTGTTGATTTCCTAGCGGACAATTTTTAAACCATATCTGAATCACTAACTTCAAAGACAGTCTCCAAAATAATGACAATGATCAATCACTGAATGATAAATTTCGATGATTTCTACAAAGCGCTGAAAATCTATATAAGGTAATTCAATCTAAGACGGTTATGCAAAATTATACGAAATTACTATTTTCTCATGATCTCTTTGTGCGGTAAACAATAATTTATTGTTCCCTTACTCCTCAAAAACTCAGGAAAATTGAAATCAAGAAATGTCACTCCACGTATGTGATGTGTTACATTTGCATTCCAAAATTCTATATGTGACTAATACTGTAGATTTTTACTGAGGTAACGACTTTGAAAGTAAATACAGTGAACCTGTCAGAGTCCCAACAGAAGAGGTTTTGATTGCATCTGACTCAACTTGATGATTTTTCAATAAATAACTCTTTTTGTATATTCAACTTAACAATGTACCAGATTTGCTCTTGCATAATAGAATCTATGTTGGAATTGCATTTGAAATCAAAAAATACACCAAGCATTGGTTTTTGAACACTGAATGATTTCCTCATGATTGCACCAAGTTTTTCATGTTAAAAAAAACAGGATATACTACAGTTATATCGTGGATATGAAAAATATCGTAGATTATTGTTTCAGGAATGCTGAAACTCGCATTTTTGTTATAAGGAAAAACATTTCTCCTTTTTATTCTTAATTTATTTGTACAAATGTCACAAAATTTAAATAGCATTGGGAGAGAAATAATAAGACAAACCTTGTGATATTTCAATCAATACAGGTGTATTCGAAACCGTTTTTGTTCTTATAAATTACTGCTATGGCACTATGGCTCCTTTCTATCTAGAATTGATGAAGAACTTGTCTTTCGAGGAAACAAGTTGAGGGTAGGCGTTTGGTATTAAATATCACAATACTAATCAAAAGTTTGACTATCATCAATTAGAGAAACAACTTTTCGGAAGATGACGACAGAAACCAGATCAAAATGGTGTTTGTTGTTCGAAGTGCAAGTCGGCCCGGGCAGGTTCCGAAACGAACGATTCAACATCGGATAACAACGAAACACAGTTGACATCGGACGGTGAGGGAAGCGGCGTTTCACCTGCACTGTCGTTATCTCAGGCTGACCTTGAGGCTATAGGTCACATTGTGAAGAAGATGATAGATACAAACCGAATTAGCCCCAGTGAAAGAAGAGTTTAGTGCGATAAGAGACTCTATTGATTTCATTTCAAAAGAGTTTGAAGATTTTAAAGGAGAACTTTCTTAAGTGATGTAAAAAGTCTTATAAATGATAACGCCCTACTTCAAAGTGAAAATACCAAATTGAAATCAGAGTTGTCCGCCTTACAAGAATATTCCCGTAGAGATAACGTAATTTTACATGGAATCCCAGAAACAGTTAACGAGTCCGTTATCGAAATTTTCAATAGTGTATCCACCACAATAAACAGCAAACTGACAGCTAGATACATAAGTACGGCCCATAGACTTCCCATGAAAGCCAAGGCTGGTATTAAGCCAGTGGTCATCAAGTTTCACCGCCGACAAGATAGAGAATCCTGGCTGGTAGACTTCAAAAAAGTATCATTCATGAACATACAAAATCAAGGTATACCGACAAAATCCATCAATAAGGCTCTACCAGACGGCAAAATTTTTGCAAATCATCACTTATTTCCACAAATTCTGGAACGACTAAAGCAGGTGAGGAGTGTGACTTTCAGTAAAGGATATAAATTTGTTTGGTCGAGGGAGGGAAAGATCTTCGTTCGAAAAGATGAAAGCCACTCGACAATCACGATCCGTCGAAAGGAGGATTTAAACACGCTTTAAACATCGACTTTTAAGGTGGTAAACGAATTTCTAAAATACGAATATGGATAATTTGGATGTTATTCATATGAATATTATAAACATAAATAAAAGCTTCGATAAATTAATTTATTGTATAGATGGATTAAATTCTTTGAATGTAATTTTTGATAGCAGAATAACCATAATTGAAACTAATGCAGTAGGAAATCTACAAATTGAACAAGATAAATATGCTTTAAATAGTTTTTTGTGTGAAATGGTTGCTGAATGGTGGTTGTATATTTCGCCTTATAATAATAACAATAATAAAAAAATATTATCTGTTCTCTTTGAAACTCGGATAAACTATTTTAAAACATTAACTGTTGTTAAATCACAGGTAGCAGAAGACAATATTTCCATTTTTTATTCACGGATTGTTAAATTACTTTTATATTAAGAAATGCCATGTGAAAACGATCCAGATGAAATTGTTGATTTAGGATTCTATAATACAATTGAAGTTGAGAATATTTCTGCCTTAAATCCAGACTGTTTGCATAGTAATTCAGAAAATTTTGTAAGTTTATTGCATATGAACATTAGAAGTAAAAATAGAAATTTTGATGAATTTATATGCTACTTGAACCAATATGTAAAAAAATCATATCATAGTTTTAACTGAAACATGGATTACTGAAGACTGTCAACATAATTTTCAAATAGAAGGATATCGAACTATCTATAAAAATAATAAGTATACCAAAAGTGATGGTATCTGCTTGTTTATTGATAACGATATCGACTTTGAATTGGTTGAACTGGAGATTGATAGTGCTAACTCAGTTTAAGTTCAGTTTACAATAGAAAACAAGAAATATACTCTCATAGCTATTTATCGTTCTCCTTCTCTAAATGCTATTGAACAAACACGCTATTGAAGAAACACTCTAAACAATTTAATAAAAGATGCAAAGATTTAATATTTCAGAAACAAATTTCATTGCAATAAAGGAAACATTAAAAAGACATGGGAATGCTTAAAAGAAATTATAAATTCAAAAAATAAAGAATTCGAACGTAAGATTAAATCTGATATACTAAATAAACATTTTGCAACAGTAGGACAGACTTATGCAAATAATCTGATTCAAAATAATAAAAATCAATATTCCTGACTCAAACTCTGTACGACCGCTAGATAGTTTTTTTTATAAATCCAACAAATGTCTTTGAGATAAGTCAATTTATTCGCAAATTTAAACCAAATTCGTCTCCCAGTGCAGATAACATTACAGGTGAATGCATGAAAAAGATTTGAACGTTTATTGCCCACCCCTTGGAGTTAATTTTCAATAAGTTTTCCTGGTAGGATATTTCCCCAAGAGATTCAAAATTGCCCTTATAAAACCAATACCCAAATCCAAAGAGCTTGAAAATCCTCAAAATTATAGACTTATAAGTCTACTCTGTAACCTATCGAAGATTATGGAGAAAATAATAAAAGTTAGATTAATGAGGTTTCTGAAAAAATATAACTTTATCGAGAAAAATTAATATGGATTTCAAGAGGGTAGATCTACAAAAGATGCAGTCTCGCATTTGACAAGTATTATAAACAAAAACTTTCATAGCAACAAAGAAACCCTTACCATATTCTTTGACCTGGCAAAGGCTTTTGATTCAATTCCTCATACTATACTGTTGAATAAACTGCAAAAAAGTGGCATAAGGGGGGAAGCAAAAGAATTATTTGCGAGCTATCTAACAGACAGGATACAAATTTTAAAATTGAATGATGAAACTAATACACAAAATATCAAAGATTATGGTCTTCCACAAGGAACAGTAATATAACCTCTGCTTTTTTTGATATAAGTTGAAGACTTTTTTTGAATGATTTGTTGAAGACGCTACGTCAAACGTACATAACAAATTTAATCTTATTCCTGAACAAAAATAATCATCTTTTTACTCCTCGAAATGTTTCTTATAATATACGTCCCACTGTAGTTAACACTTCTAATATAGATTTTACAGCATTAACAACATGCAAACGCCAATTTGAGTATCAAAGAAGTGAGTTGATAAATAAAATCCCGGAAGACTTTATCAATACAAAAATAACCAAAACTAAACTTAATTCAATAAAGGAATGGGTGGAAATAAACTATTACTTCAAAATTCCCAATTGATAAACAAAATATATTTTTCTATTTCTCTTAAATACCGTATGTATAATGTTATTAATAATGTTTATTGAAGTATGCAAATGTCCACTAATCTATTTTGAAATTCTAGTGCTATTTAAAATATTTGAAGTATCTTGGTTATATTATATATTATTAATTATATTACATTAAGTATATGATTATTTATTTTCATTTGTCTATCTGTATTGTACTGGTCTGTATTATATTATAAAGAGCTGTATTAATTCCAAAATCATGTTAAAATATAGGTAAGAAATGTTTTGAACTCGTGGCTAGAGCACAAGATTTCTTTTTCCAGCCACGCAAATTATTTAACAGAATGGATCAGGACTCGTACTAAGCGGGCTACCAAGAAGAGGAAGCTTAGTACTCCATCGCCAGAAGTCAAAAATGTGTCTGCAAAAAGAATTCAACAGAACTTAAATTCTAAAACCACTGACGTGAAGAGAAGAGAGAGAAGAAAGAAATGCCACCACCCCCAATCATAGTGGATGGTATCAAGAATCTAGATGGACTCCTTAAGAGTTTGAAAAAAGTGTCGCCAGCTGACAAATTTAGAATAAAACTCTTGAGTAGAGAAACGTTCAAAATAAATGCAGTCGACTCCGAAACTTATCGGAATGTTACCAGAGAACTCATTAATGACGGAGTTAACTGGCATTCCTATGAAGATAAGCAGTCGAGACCAATAAGAGTAATGATTAAAAAACTTCATCACTCTTGTAGTACAGACATGATACTGGAAGATTTGAAGACACGAGGATTGAAAGTTCTAGAAGTTGTAAATAAGTCAAAGTGGAAGACAAGAGAGCCATTAGATATGTTCATAGACTCATTCAGCGCGGAAGAAAATATAAAAAAAGTTTTTGAACTTAAACATATACTTGGTTGCAAAGTGGAAGTGGAAGCACTGAAGAAGGCCAACCTGATACCGCAATGCAAACGATGCCAAGCATACGGTCACACACAAAAATACTGTAACAAGGAGCCTAGGTGTGTAAAGTGTGCAGGTAAACATCAAACAAAAGACTGTACAAAACCCAGTGATGCTTTACCAAAATGTATTCATTGCGGAGAAGCACATCCAGCCAGCTATCGAGGCTGCACTGTCGCAATCGAATTGCAAAAGATTAGAAACTCAAATAAAACAAAAAATATTCCAGATTTACGGAAGAACACAGTGAAGAATATTCCACCAAAAATCACAGAAAATACACAAACCCACAAACCAAACAATGAAAGCGCGGTTAAGAAATTAACTTTCGCCCAGATTGTCTCAAAAGAAAATAGGCCCAAATTGGGAGAGCCAAAAAGTGAAGTAGGAGATAACAATAATATTTTGCAGCTCATCTTGGTAAAACTGGATAGACAAGAACAAATAATCACCTCACTGGAGTCTAAATTCCAGAAGTTAGAACAAAGTAAACTACTGCAATTCAAATGATTCATCCACTAAAAATAATAGAATGGAACGCAAATGGATTGTTACAACGGCAACAGGAGTTGGAAGCAGTTCTAAACATAGAAAAAATAGATATATGTCTTATATCTGAGACTCATTTTACAAAGCAGTCGTTTATAAAATTCAAAGGCTATAGGATCTATCATGCTTTACATCCCAGCAATGTCGCAAGGGGTGGGAGAGCCATCATCATCAGAGACAATCTACAACATCATGAACAAGTGAAACTCGAAAGTGATAGAATACAATTGACAGGTGTAGCAGTGAAAGCAGTCAATTATCATTTTGTTGTTGCAGCTATTTACTGTCCTCCCAGATATTCCATCAGAAAAGATGAATATTTATCATTGCTTGATATGTTAGGAGACAAATTCATTCTTGGTGGAGATTTCAATGCAAAGCACGTGCGTTGGGGATCGCGCTTAACAACACACAAGGGAAGACAGCTCTATGAAGCAATGAGAGAGATGAGGTGCGAAGCTCTTTCAACTGGTAAACCAACCTACTGGCCCACCGATACGAGGAAAATCCCAGATCTTATAGATTTTTTTCTGACAAAGAATATATCAGTAAATTATTTGCATTTAGAGGATAGTTTCGATCTAAATTCGGACCACTCACCCATCATTTTGACTCTCAGTGATTCAATACTACAGAAGGAAAATGCTTGTCCTGCGCTAGTCAACAGCCACACGGATTTGGATGGTTTCCAAAAGATGCTGGATGAAAATACTACAGCAACATTTGCAGACGATACAGCCATATTATCAGTAGACAGTAATATTCATATTGCAACAGAAAAACTACAGAGATCCATCAACAAAATTCAAGATTGGACTAGAAAGTGGAGGATAAAACTAAATGAAGCAAAGTCGATTCACATCAACTTCACCAATAAGAAGGACCTGCCAATACCAATAACAATTAACAACCAAGTTGTGCCATATGCCAATGATGCCAAGTATCTAGGTATGACCTTGGACGCAAAGCTTCGCTGGAAGGCCCATGTCAAGAAGAAGAGAGAGGAACTTGGAATCAAATATAAGAAGCTGTATTGGCTGATCGGTAAAAACTCCAACTTACAAATCCAAAACAAAGTACTTCTGTACAAACAGATACTAAAGCCATTATGGACATATGGTATACAACTTTGGGGGTGTACCAAAGACAGCAACATCAATGTAATACAACGGTTCCAGAACAAGGTGCTGAGGAACATTGTGGATGCTCCTTGGTATGTCAGGAACAGCGATCTTCATAGAGACCTGCACGTCGACCTGGTGTCCACCGAGATCCAGAGGCATGCGGAGAGGCACGAGGGGCGACTGCACCAACACGACAACGTTGAGGCGATCCAGCTGCTAGACAATGGAGGGTTGGTGCGGAGGCTCAAAAGGAGGAAACCGTATGAGCTAGTTTAGTGCTTGTTCAATTAGTGTCCAGTGAAAGAGCAGAGCAGTGATTGAGTGAATCTAGCTTCTATAGTACAGTCATAAGTGTACATATTAATTAAACAATCAATATCAGTAAGAATATCTAATGAGATATTATATTCGCTGTTAACATTTTAAAGTAGTATGTTAGGATAGAAAAAATTAGCTCATTAGTCTCTAGACTAGATAGCTATAGTATTGACAAAAAAAATTATTTAATTACAAACTGTTTATTCATTTCCATGTAAAACTGTTGTTAATTGGTGAATAAAATTTTATTTGATTTGATTTGATCATGATCCGCTGCAAAGATTAGGTCCAATCAATATCCTCTATAGGATATTTTCTTTCCAAACTCGAAAGTAGTACGGAGAGAATATAAGCTCACTGTCTGAACATCTGGTGTTGAGACAGAACGCTTTTTAATCACATCTTGTTTCAATCAAGAGATAACCCTTTCTTCCTGATCCTCCGGGATGAGTTTCTTTATTTGTATGATACTGCTCGCCGCAGCCTAGCGGGATTTCAGCAGCTTATAATGCAGGTGTTTTACACGATTGCGACCCCCAACCCAGGACCAGGTCTCTAAGCCGGATGATGAGATAAAAGCACGTCCCTCAGTGTATCACACCAGTCTGTCTTGAGATAGGATTAGTAATCTCTTCGAAGCACCTGATGACCTTACACAAGACGTGGTTCAGTGTGCTGTGAGCTGTGTAGGTTACAGGTTAGTGTTCTTCTCTTATCTGAAGCAAACTTCGTCAAGTAAACACATTTCGAGTCATTGAATTTTATTCATAATTGAAATAATTAAAGTAGATGAAAATTGAAATGCTACAAGTTGAAGCCAAAAATTGCTCTGCTTTTCAGAAGAGACCTTAGTTAACTGTTGAATTCCAACCACAAAATAAGATCATGGGATAATAATTGAAATAGGGGATGCTCTATAAAGTGTGAATGAAGGGATTCATTCTGGTAGGATAATAGTAGGGTTTTTCAATAAAATCAATCTAAAGACTCAATTTTCCTCTTACAATTTAACATAATATCATTGTTAAATGAAAAACTAAAACTTTAACAATAATTTAATGAAGTTCCCGTTACTTCTATCAAAACCATAAATAGTGAATTGATTAAGCTATGGTATAGGCCGTGAGTAATGACATGAACCGCAACTCCTCAAACAGTGTAAAGAGTGGCCGGGGTGGTAGGGATGTAAGGGTGAGAATAACTCTCACACATCATTCCCTCTTACTCTGCATTCATAAGGCCAGTGCTGAAAGGCCAGATTGTTGGAAGTGAGGGTACCTGCTGCCAAGAGCAAACTGACCACACTCTTCCCCCACATTAAAAAATGCAGTGTTGAGTCTCATGTGGTGGAAGCAGTGATATATTACATTCTATACTCACTGGGTGGGAGTCGAAGGTTCATGTTATTACTCACGGCCTCTAGACCTAATGATCTCGGAACTCGTAACGAATAATACATTTTCGAATGACGTTAGTAAATGTATGGAAGCCTTCCTCTGCAAACAATACTCCACAATTTATTCAGCTACTAGGAGATGTTTCTTTCCGAATTTCCCTGGAGAGATGATATTGACCTATTGGCCACACCCGCAGTAGGTATACGTAATGGTTTCGAGCATTCATGCTTCGGTTATGAACAATAGGTGAATAGTATCTTAAAGTTTGAGAAAATAATTATTTTTATCTTCAATTTTTGTTGTATTGTCTTTCGTGGAATTCATTCATATAGTTTTTCTAGGTTATTCCATTCATATCACCCTAAGATTAATTCTTCCTTACCCTGATACTAATGAAACTTCGACTTGTATGAGCAAGGTATGAACCAAAACTAATGCGAAACATGAATCTTTTTTTATATATATTTTTTGTGTTTCCAATAATTTTAAAACACTGTCTTGTAACCACAGGTGACGAAGTCTTCCCAGAACGACCAAGCTTCAATAACTCTATGAACAACCTGAAACTTTTTGTATCTCTATCAACAAAATAATCAACTATGGTGAGATTAATTCAAAGTCGGGATTCTTTGTAAGCAATACAAATAGTTCTGACATTTTGAAGTGGTGAATCTTACTTGCTCGTGAATCCAGGCCCACCCAGGGAGTTATACCTTGTTTACAAACTATGTTTTCTCAGTAGAAAACCAATCTGTGCAATGTTTATTCCAAACGAACTCTATCACAATGGTCACAAGAAGATTTCTCAAGTTATCCGAGGTTAGAATGCATAATACGAGCTCCTCCATGATAGATGGCCACCCCTTCTCTCTCACTCATCCAAGAACAGTTTGTATGCCTTACATTACTCATTCTATACTCCTGCTGGTTTCATACATTATGTCTTCACTATCCTACTTTTTCACATGCTATCCTCGTAGTTTTTTCCTTTTCTGAATGTATTCCTATCACCATAGATTTCAATTTATGTATTCTTCAACTTGGCCACCTTTTGTGATACTCGGACAAATAAAACGGATGATTTCTTTCGGTGAGATCCACTTAAAACAGTCAGACTTCCTTATAAATAACATCAATGCCTTCAAATCAATCACTAATGACAGTTTTAAGTAAATTCCACTTTATCGATATTACTGAACGTGCTCCTTTCCCCCATTCTTTCTCAGATAGGCTACTACATACATCTCAAATGTCCCCTTGCTCATACTCAGGGTCGAATACCAACTCAGTCTTGTGTTACGGATCAGAGACGTGGTTGGATCAGTCTTGTGTTATGGTTTTCAGTATTCGGGACACGGAAAATAGTAAACTTCCTTCGAAATCTAATGCAAACTTCAGGTCAAGAAAAATGTGCATATTATAAAGGGTATTTCATAATTATGGTAAAATATTCTAATACGTGATAGTAGAGGTAGAAATAAGAAAAAAGTTCATATAAACATATATCCATAAACGCTTCATTAGCGAGCTATACAGGGTGAAAGATTTCGCCCGGAATTCAGTTCCTCTGGTGAAATACACCGATGCTGAATTGTTTGGGGACTAGTTTTTGAAAAACTTATGCTGGAAATATATGGAAAAATATCTGAAAAATTGAATAAAACTAGTCTAGAAGCTGTAGTGTGAGTGGTTTTTGAGAAAAAAGTTGAAATATGCAAAAAATCTAAGTAGAAAAACACAGACTTCTACGTTTGATGCCCAATAACTTTCTTTAATGACCAGTAAACAAATAATTTTTCGTAATGAAAATTGTAGAGAATTTAATTCTGAAAAGAATTATGTAAGCTGTGTGAACTAAATTCAAATAAAAGTTGAATAAAATGTATTCTTATGTAGTACATTACACTACAAAAATTTGCTGTTTTATGAGGAGAGAACTAATAACTCATAGGTTGTAGCTGATTGCAAATAAAACGTGGATTTTAATAACAGCTGTTCCAAAACAGCTGATTTATTATGTTTTAAATAAGAAGATATTCAAAAGAAATTATCAGCTGAAAATTATTTTCAGAAATATTTTAGCTCACTGTTGAACAAAAAAAAAAACAAACTGTAAGTTAGGCCTACTGTAACCGCGCTGTGTTTTTTGTTTAATCTATTAACCAGTTAGTTGTAACCATTCCACTTTGTTTTTGTGTTAAGTGTTAACTTTTTAAAAAATGGCAGGTAATCTTAGACATTATTCATACTCCGAATTAGCTGACATGCATTTAATGTATGGAATGGGACACTACTGTAATAGTACTGAAGCAAGACTTTCGTATCAAGAGAACTTTCCTAACCTAGTATGTCTAAGTTCAAGGTTTTTTTCCACTATTCATCAACGTCTGTCTGAAACAGATTCTTTGATATCCAAAGAGCACATTTATGCAGGCAGACCCCGATCTACTATGACTGTTGAGTTAGAAAAACAAGTTCTTAATGAAATTTATGAACATCCAGAGAAGAGCACAAGAGAATTGTCAGTGCAGTTTAATGTCAATCAATCTATTATTTGGAGGATACTAAAATAGCAACAATTACATCCATACCACCTCCAGAAAGTTCATACTCTATTGCCACGAGACTGTATTCCCCGTGCTGGTATTTGCCGATGGTTTTTAGTAAAACTTGTTCACCCAAACTTTTTAACAAACGTTTTATTTACCGACGAGGCACACTTTACAAGAACAGCTATCGTTAACGTCCACAACCAACATATTTGGGCAGCTGAGAATTCTCATGCCATCAATCCTAATCTTCCACAACATCAGTTTTCAGTAAACATTTGGGCAGAAATCATAGGAGATCATCTACTTCTGTTCGAGCTTCCTCCCAGGCTTAATGGCATAATCTACTAGTCTTTTGGTATAAGATTAATGTCATTTGGAATTTGAAATTTATTTGCCAAAACATTCATACATTACAAAAATTTGAAATAGACAAGTCTAACAAAAACATAATATCTTAAACTAAGAAAAAAATAACATAGAATAGAACTTGACTAATCATGAAAACCTAAGATAAAAGTAGAATTTTTTAGGCGCCACCAGCAAAAGAAAAAACATCTTGCCCGCTGGTGGGAGTATTAAATAAATAAATGAAAAGAAAATCAAAAACTTGAAAAAGTAGATCAACTGAAAAGAATAAACGAGTAAATACATAGATATCTTAAAAACTAATGAAAAACTAAATTAAAATGAGAAAAAAAATTTAAATGAGAAAAAAAGACAAATCAAATTGGCACTACCACCATTCCGCTCCCAGTGAAAAAAAAGAACCTCTCCTTAATCCAAGTATCAATCATTCTATCTTGGACTTTTAATTCAAAATCAAAAGGTAAAATATTTATAAATCTAGTGCTCATATACATGATCTGTCTTCTTAGAAAGCTCAACTTTGAATATATTTCAAAGATGTGTCAGGTCTTAAGTTATAAAACAGTTTATCAGTTCTGATAAATGTATCTTTGTTTTTCACAACATGTTTAAGAAGTCTTTTGAAATAAAGTTGCCTTATTGTCATTACATGAAATTCAACAAAGAGAGATTCACTTGAATATAACCTAGGTTTTTTTAAAATTGTCATAATTATGTACTTTTGAATCAAAAATAAATTAAGAAGGTGAGTGTCAAGGCTCCACCCCATACAACTAAACCATATTGAATTAAAGACTGTACAAAAGCATAGTATATCATCCTAAAACTTTCCAAGTTGAAAATTTTGTTAATTTTGTAAAATTTATAGTTTGCATATTTTAGTTTATTGCAAAGGAAAGTTATGTGTGAACTCCACCTCAAATATTCGTCTATTATTACACCCAGATATTTAATTTCATTAACTTTTACAATAGATGGGCAGTCACAGGTGAGAGTGTCTGTGCAGTTCAAATGCAGCTTCATTCTAAATTCTGCATTTGGTTGACCACCTGCATTTGCAGCAAAATTTATGAATTGGGTTTTTGAAATACTTTTTCAATAGATGGGCAGTCACAGGTGAGAGTGTCTGTGCAGTTCAAATGCAGCTTCATTCTAAATTCTGCATTTGGTTGACCACCTGCATTTGCAGCAAAATTTATGAATTGGGTTTTTGAAATATAGAGACTAAGAGTATTTGAGTCCAACCATTTTTTGACTATATTCATATCATCCTCAGCAACTTTAAAAACATTGGTCCAACTCTCATGCGAAAAAATTATGGCTGTATCATCAGCAAAAGAAACTATTTTACCATTATCAAGACTGAGTTTAAGGAGATCATTTACATACAAAAGGAAAAGAAGAGGGGATAAAACTGTTCCTTGGGGCAATCCAAAAGGGGGTAACCGCACAGCACTCTCACATGAATTAAAATTGTTTAATGAAAGAGTTTGCGACCTATCACACAAATAGCTTTTCAACAAATCAAGAGCAATGCCTCTTATTCCTAGATTTTCTAGTTTTTTAAATAAATTATCATGGGGAACCGTATCGAAAGCCTTCGAGAGATCAAGAAAAACAGCTATTGTCTTTTTATTTCTGTTCATACTGTCAATTACTATCCTCAAAAAATGACTTAGTGCATCTTCTGTACCTTTGTTTGTCTAAAAACAAAGAGAGATTCACTTGAATATAACCTAGGTTTTTTTAAAGTTGTCATAATTATGTACTTTTGAATCAAAAATAAATTAAGAAGGTGAGTGTCAAGGCTCCACCCCATACAACTAAACCATATTGAATTAAAGACTGTACAAAAGCATAGTATATCATCCTAAGACTTTCCAAGTTGAAAATTTCGTTAATTTTGTAAAATTTATAGTTTGCATATTTTAGTTTATTGCAAAGGAAAGTTATGTGTGAACTCCACCTCAAATATTCGTCTATTATTACACCCAGATATTTAATTTCATTAACTTTTTCAATAGATGGGCAGTCACAGGTGAGAGTGTCTGTGCAGTTCAAATGCAGCTTCATTCTAAATTCTGCATTTGGTTGACCACCTGCATTTGCAGCAAAATTTATGAATTGGGTTTTTGAAATATTAAGACTAAGAGTATTTGAGTCCAACCATTTTTTGACTATATTCATATCATCCTCAGCAACTTTAAAAACATTGGTCCAACTCTCATGCGAAAAAATTATGGCTGTATCATCAGCAAAAGAAACTATTTTACCATTATCAAGACTGAGTTTAAGGAGATCATTTACATACAAAAGGAAAAGAAGAGGGGATAAAACTGTTCCTTGGGGCAATCCAAAAGGGGGTAACCGCACAGCACTCTCACATGAATTAGAATTGTTTAATGAAAGAGTTTGCGACCTATCACACAAATAGCTTTCTAACAAATCAAGAGCAATGCCTCTTATTCCTAGATTTTCTAGTTTTTTAAATAAATTATCATGGGGAACCGTATCGAAAGCCTTCGAGAGATCAAGAAAAACAGCTATTGTCTTTTTATTTCTGTTCATACTGTCAATTACTATCCTCAAAAAATGACTTAGTGCATCTTCTGTACCTTTGTTTGTCTGAAAACCGAATTGATTTGTTTCAAGAATATCATATTTAACTATATAATCAAATAAGCGTTTTTTGAATAATTTTTCTGTTATTTTAGCTAAATTACTAAGTAGACTTATAGGCCTATAATTGGAGGGATCATTCCTATCACCTTTTTTAAAAATTGGCTTAATTCTGGCAATTTTGAAATGGCTTGGGAAAGAAGCTTTAGTGAGAATAGTGTTTACAATATGAGCAATTGGTAAGGATATAAACTCTGCTATCTGTTTTAAAGTAACACTGCTAATTTCATCAATTCCAGGACTAGCATTATTCTTTAAAGTTTTTATTGTATCCTCCACTTCAAGAGGAGAAACTGGAATTAAAAACAACGAATAAGCAAAGTTATGTCTGGGTTTAGAATATTTTAGTTCAGAATGACTATTTGTCTTTGAAATTGACCGAGCATGCATCTCCCCGACATGAGCAAAAAAGTTGTTTAAAGTCTCTGGATCAATATTAATTTCTTCATTCTCTACAAACTTCTCGTTTATGATTTCATTTACTTTTTTCCAAAGCTTTTTAGGATTACCGTTGCAATTGTTTATTTGATTCTTGTAATATATTTCCTTAGCCATTTTTATTGATTCATCTAGTATTTTCTTATAATTCTTCAAGTCATGCTTTAGTTTCAAATTGAGTGGTTCCTTTTTCAGCCGTTTATACATTTTATCTTTATTATTTATCGATTTTATGAGTCCAGGAACAATCCATGGATTCAGTGGTCTGCTCTTATGGGATATAGATACTTCATAAGTAGCCAGTTAGATATGGTTGGAAATAATATTTAGGAAATTTTCTACCAAAACATCTGTACTGTCTAAACTATTATGAACAATTTGGGACCAGGTTTCAGTGCTCAAACTTTCTTTCAATTTAGCGTAATCTATCTTTTTAATTTTCTTAGGCAATAAGACACTCCTAACAACATTGCATTTATAGCCTATATGAAGCGTAATTGAATAATGGTCAGTTATATTTGTCTTCAAGATATTGCTATTTATATGTATGACAAATCTATCCTTAGATCTTAAAAATATATGATCTATACAAGACGTTGATAATTCTGTGACTCTGGTATTACCTTTTATAAGAGATCTTAAACCATTTTTACTCAAAATATAAATGTATTCAGCAACAAATTTATCAAAGTGATTCAAGTTTAAATTCAAATCACCTGTTAGACAAATATCAATATTGTCAGGAATGCCACTCAAGTATTTGTCTAAACTCGTCAAAAATTCATCAATTTTACTATTCGGTGAACGATAGATTCCTATCAATCTCAGAAACTTCCCACTTAATGTTTCGACATCGAGACAAATAGCATAACATTCATCAATATCACAGCTCAGTAGTTTTAATTCGTAGCTATCCCTTATATATATACAAAGACTATCACATTTATTCAGCTTTGAACTTTTGTTTATAATTTTATAACCAGGTATGTTGAAGAGAAATGGAACACCATCAGCGATCCATGTTTCTGTGAGCACAATAATATCATGCTTGGTTTTACTGTTCTCAAGGCAGCACAGAAATTCATTGAAAGTTTTATTTATACTACGTATGTTCATTGTAAGGATATTATAAAACTTTGCATCTTTGGAATAGCAAGAGGGAATATAATTCAGATAGTCATCTATCTCATTAGTTGAAAGATTATCATCATACAATTCAAAGAGATCCTCTACTTCCATAATTATTTAGCAGTGAAGTAATAATAAAATAATGAGTACATACTTACTTTTAAATATAAATATATGATGGAGAAAATAACAGTCCATTTTGAAGAAAGGCAAAAATGAAAAATAATCTTTCATAATTCATAAGTTAATTAATATTAAAATAATGAGTACATAGTTACTTTGAAATAGAGATATATGATGAAAGAAAAAACAGTCCATTCCAAAGACAGGCAAAAAAATAGAGAAAATAATAATTATCCTAGATTCGCATTCTGTAAAACGAACAAAAAAAAACCAAGAACATTATCATTCATACTCATTGAAAGACAGGCAAAAAATAGAGAAAATAATAATAATCTTAGATTCGCATTTTGTAAAACTAACCAAAAAAAAAAAAAAAAAACAAGAAAATTGTCATTCATACTCATTGATGTCGATAAAAAATCAAAGAACAAGTCTATCATCTGATTTATCTATGTAGATCAATATAGAAGTAAAATGCTGTTCCATTCGATCCACACTTTTTGAAAAAAAAATATTCATTGAAAAATATAAACAATTGAAAACAACAATTTCTAATCTCATGAGAATCCGAACGTCTCCTAAGATCACTCTTTCGACCCCGAATTCGCACCTCCAGACTCAGCAGCAGCTGCTGGATCAGCTGTCACCTGATTCTGTCCCGCAGTAGATCCTTTACTCATGTCCTGGATTTGTTCCTTCGAAGAAACAAGTATCGCCGGAGAGTTTTGAGCTTTTCGAATAAACATTTTTCCATCTTTGAACCAAACGTACTTGTAGTTTGATGCTCGAGCCAAGTTTTTAGCTAAGAAGAACAGTTGCCTGTTTTCGGAACTCATAGATATGAGTTCTCATACTCAACTCATGAATATTTTATTCTCGGAAACAAAACCAGCGTCCGATGCGGGAAAACCAGGCTTGACTTTGGCCAGGCGAATGAACTCATCTTTGTCCCATCGTCGTATAAATTTTATAATAATTCCAGGTGGATTGAGTCCTGACTTACCAAATTTAGATCTAAGCCTGTGAACAGCATCCACCATACCGGGTTTTAAATCAAATCGGATAGTTTTGGCGACTGCTAACACAACATTGAAAATATTTTCGTCTTTAGAGAAGGGTACACTCTGTATATCAACACAGTTAATTCTAGAATATTGTTGTAATCCATTAACTTCCGATTTCAAATTCACAGCTAGCTGTTTTAGTTCTTTGTTCTCAGATTTTAGTGAGTCCACTTCATCCCTACACTTTTTAATTTCTACATTCTGAGATTGTACGATTTGCTTCAATTCATCTATTTTTTTATGAGTAGAATCTATAGATTTGGTCATTTCCCTAGATTCTGAGCGAAATTCAGTCATTTCTTGAATCAAAATGTCTAATTTTTCCTCTAACTTAGAACCGGAGTTATCATCATCGTCCTTAGTTGAGCGAGTATTAGGTTTATTCTTTGAAGCCATAGTAGATAAGGAATTGATTGTAGCGAAAGCGAAAAGACAGGCAAAAACAACACAGCCCGGCACCGTTCTTCCAATGATACGAATAAATTTTCACTTCAATTTCAATTTGGTAGAGAACCACTAAATAAATTTAGATATGCTACTTTCATATAAAAAAAACTTTTCACAAAAAACCGAATATTTTATTTGCAATCAGCTACAACCTATGAGTTATTAGTTCTCTCCTCATAAAACAGCAAATTTTTGTGGTGTAATGTACTACATATGAATACATTTTATTCAACTTTTTTTGAATTTAGTCCACACAGCTTACATAATTCTTTTCAGAATTGAATTCTCTACAATATTTATTGCAAAAAATTATTTGTTTACTGGTCATTAAAGAAAGTTATTGGGCATCAAGCGTACAAGTCTGTGTTTTTCTACTTGGATTTTTTGCATATTTCAACTTTTTTCTCAAAAACTACTCACACTACAGCTTCCAGACTAGTTTTATTCAGTTTTTCAGATATTTTTCCATATGAATCCAGCATAAGTTTTTCAAAAACTAGTCCCCAAACAATTCAGCATCGGTGTATTTTACCAGAGGAACTGAATTCCGGGCGAAATCTTTCACCCTGTATAGCTCGCTAATGAAGCGTTTATGGATATATGTTTATATGAACTTTTTTTCTTATTTCTACCTCTACTATCACGTATTAGAATATTTTACCATAATTATGAATCACCCTGTATTTCGCAAATTAAGTCAAGGTACCCTTCATACGCGTATGCTTCTAAATACTTATAAAAATGTTTTGTTAGTGAGATAAAAAAAAAGGATTGCATATTCTTATACATAAATGACAATTTTTTATCTTTATCTCCAGGTATCGAAATTTCTATTTTCAGGTGTCAGGTAATCTTGCAAAATCTAATGAAACCAGTTGAATCGTGACCCGGTTCTCCAGATATTTGCTGAAAACATAATTTTTCTAATATTCTCAACTTGACTATAATCTCATCAAACTGGTATTTTGAAATAATAAATTACATAGAATCGAATTCTCATGATGGAATGAGTAATCGCATTAATGTGTCAAACTGTCAATGAAAAGTCGTATTTTTTAATGTGAAGACATATTTAATTGATCAAAATCGCAGCTGCTGAATAGGTAGGAGAGATGACTATAGCTAGGAAGAATAATATCAGTCATCAGGGGCCCGTTCCTTGAAAGTCATAAGTTTCAACGGAACGGGTGACTGAGTTCAATAGTGAAATTTGCCACATGAGCCGTGTCTGGCATTCTTCATAATACCATCTCGTAGTGCATAATGAAGAATCTGTTCGTTTCTATAGTTATAATAATATTCATCAACCCTCGAAACAGGAAAATTAATCAAAGTATGTTGAAATTTACCAGTTTATATGTAATGAGTTTTTGTTATATGTCTTTCGAGGAACGGGTCCGTGATTATCAATATTGATCAATATTGAAATGATTTATCTAATACAGTGGTCTTTGAAAACGACTCTTTTGGGAAATCTATCACAACAAGAAGTGGAAATAATTGAGTTCGTTGGATTCAATTTGAAATAAATGAGAATGGTAAAGGGGCCTCTTTCCTCAAAAAAATGTAAAGTAAATGATGCAAGATAAAAAAAATAATTCAAACTATGTGGGTAAACTCCCGCGGGTTCCAAAGAGGAGTAAAAAATTTATTCTGTTATGTGAATGAAATTCCATTACAGGCATTTTGTCTTAAGTGGAAAATAAAAGCAATCGAGCGATTTATTCTGTCTCCCAATATAATGCGGCCAATGATTTGTGTTTATGAGTTCTTTGAATTGACGGGTAGCAAAAACGTGAATTTCATTCATCTTTGAAATTCCGCGGGTTGGAACATCCTTTTCATTAGCAGTCTCCTGAGAACGAAAGAGAGTAAGAGAATGAGCGGAAGAGAGTGAGTGTGTGAGAGAGAGTGAGAAGTGTTGATGCTATGCCGCCGTCATCTCGACTCAACATTTTTGATGGAAAAGTTCTCGAAATAGCGAAGCTGTGTTAGACAAGATGTGCATCGATCTGGAGAGGAAGACAAGAAGAAGATATACAAAGGATGTTAATGAAGCAAGAGATGAGGAGACGAGGACAAGATAGCGCAGCGCAGATTCGTGAAAGTATGATGAATAAGTGGAGGTGAAAGGTCATCAACAGAGCAGGCAGATCTTTCTCATTTTCGTAGATTTAACTGTCGGAAAAATACAAGTAATTTACGTCCTTCCACCATCATTACAGCTAGCAAATTTTCATTTACGTTTGTTATTTATTATGGCGGATAATAAGATGCAAAGTTTCAAACGAAAATTTTGTTGTGACACTGTATATTATTATAAGACATGAAATTGAAAGAGGCTGAAAAGCTTTTATATCTAGAAAGGTATAAGATATGCAGGCAGTCAATGAGTGGATATCTTCAAGTTTTTCCATTAAACTTAAACTCCTAAAATCTTGAAGCTTTACCATGATCTAACCATATCTAACCATGGTCTTTCAACCTATTGCTAAAACTATGATATTTCAACTAACTATGCTATTCTCAACATGCTAAAAAATATTCATGCTGAAATAACTCAAATATTTCTGTTCCATCCACATCCACATTTATCAAGTAATACTACAGTAGAATTGACAGATAATTCTCATGTTATTGATGAAAACATTGATTCTATCTTTGTTGCAACATTCCACTACTATAATATTTCACCCAGATTTCATACAGAAAAAGAGAAGAAATAATTATATTATTTCTCCTTGGTAATAATTTCCCAACGCAATGTATTACATAGAAATTTTTACACAAGACACTGTCTTGCACAACCCATGCAGGTGACTCTCGAGTAAATATATAGAACCACAGTTTTAGATTTTAAAGAATTCACTTCCTTTTCTTTTTTTAAAATGCATTCCTGTGCTTTTGTTTTTCGGAGCAGCACTCGGTGGTTCTGGTCCTACCTTTTTCCAATAAAACTCGTCGTCCAATTATCAATCATCAATAAAAATCTACTCGAATTTTAACAAGCTACAGACATTATTGATCAGTAGGCTGGCTATTGAAATGAACGACAATAGAGCAGGTCCACGAAGTCCAGTTTTTCATTCGATTCGCAGTCTCTCTCCGCAAGTAAACAATAGAGATACCCCAATACATTTAACGAGACTTTCTAGCACACTCCACATGCTACAACCGATGAAAACAAATTTTCCGCAGTCGCTTCATGTGCATGATGTGGGAGACTATGTTGGTTTTTGAAGGAATGCTTGTGCTTGTTCACAAAACTGATCGAAAAAACTGTTCAATAGTATTCTTTGCAGAATGTATAAGCTGAGAGTAGTAGGGTATTCCACGAAACACGGAACTCATCTTATTCCACAAGCTAAATTCTAAAAGCTATTCGACGTTGTTACTATTTTGACGGATCATCAGGAAAATTCCATCATGCATATAAAGTATTTGGGCGGTTTTCCATCCCTTGTTTCTTCCTCTCACGTCTGCTAATACACTTCCTCAATCACTATTTTTCCGTATCGGTGATGTGAAAAAGTCCCCAGGACTGACATCACCAATACATGTAATCAAATGCATTCATCGATTTACTAACCCTCCCCAATATAAATGTACATTCTACATATATTTGTACAATATAATTTCTAGTTAACCCTTTATTGCTCTATATAAGATAACTAGCACATCATTAATTAAAAATTTTCAAGTTCACTCCTGTTGAACAATGTAGCCCAAATAGATAACCTCTATGGATGTCTGAATCTATCCTTTATATAGAAAAATAATGTCCCTGGTTGAGTTCGAATCCTGAAGTCGGGGTAGAAGCTTTAATCCTAATCTTCCAGGGAAGTAAATGGAAAAATACGAGAGCTTTTATGGTCAGTATGTATGTCTTGTATGTATATGGATGTTGTAAGTGTATGTAAGCTGTGTTGGCAGTGTAGGTGATGCATTGCTTCAGGAGAGCATCCTGTTTTGCAAGACGTCATAGGCTTCAGGAATCATTTTTATATCCAATTTATTCCATTCTATAGGTTCTGACATATCCGAAAGAAGACAAGCAGCTTTATTCCTAAAGTATACGACTCTACCTTCGACAATCCCTTTTTAAGTAACTCAAGTACCTACATTATTCCGTTAAGTTGTGCTTGAGCCAACGAGTGTTTCTAAAAATGATAGAAAAATGAGGAGAATACAAAGTACCAAGATATCAAAATGCAGAAAATACTCGACATTTCGGTTCACATAAGAGTTTTCAATCTCCGTCTTCACAAAAGAGATCAAGAGGATAACGATTTATCAAATAGAGCAAAAGAACAAGAGAAAGCGAGAGAGATGTAGCCTACTCGCCAACAATCCAGCTTTTGGACAATGCGGGTATTGAGAGGGGCTAGCTTGGTAAAAAAGCTGTTCCAAGAGGATCAAGGCCATTACTGACAGTAGTTGTACCTCTATTATGAAGAATAGGATAAGAGAGGAAGGCACTTGGATTGCTCTGTGAACTCTGTTGTAGAATATAGTGCAGTAGGTCCACTTGAGATAAGGCTCTAGTATGATCTGTCCCTATTATGGAAACTCAGCACTTTGCAGTATTTGAACAATGAATGAATAAAATTGCTGAATTCAGTAATATATAATACACTCACATAATATCTACATTATTAAATTTATAAACGCGAAAGGGCACTGATTCGTTCACTCACTCACTCACGCATTCACTGATTCATCATAATCAGCAATACGATCAAATTTGGTTTATATGTTCAGTTGGCCTTCTAGAGGCGCACTAAGAACGGATTTGAAACAACTTTCGAAGATACGCCCAAAATCTGTGATTTTCTAGCGTTTTTCTGCGTTTTCTCAGCTTTTTCATGAATTCATCGACAGAAAATGTTCAAATTTGGTGCACAGGCTCAGCACCTTCTTCTTCTTTGCCACTCTCAGTGTACCATTATAGCGTTGGGGTAACCTCAGTCCATTTATTCCATGATTCCCTATTCATCGACATTCTCTTCATCTCTGGAACAGTCCTTTCTCTTATCCGTCTCATCTCCTCAATCCGGTCCGCATTCAAATACTTTGAACGATCCAATGCTCTCCTTCTCACTCTCACAATAACATACGGTTTTGTTTTGCAATCATCCCCCATTCGCTGTACATGTCCTTCTCATCCCAAATGTCTCATTTCTATCCTTTCACTGACATCATCTCTCATGCCCACTTATTTCCTTATTCTATCCAACAGTATTTCTATGACACTTCATTTCCACAGTCCTTATCTTGTTTTCATGAGATGATTTTATTGGCCGGCTTTCACCCCCCTACAGTTCAATAATTTTCCGATATACTTATCTTCTTCTTTCCCTTCATCCTTTTATCAAGTTCTTTTTTCCAAATATACAATCTTTTGTTGCATATTAGGCAGCAGCTTCCTTTCTCAGCAGCACCACCCCATCTGTTTTCCCATCCTCTGATAGCATTGTACTAAGTTTTTGTATTTCGCTACCTGTTCCATCTCCTCCAATATCTGCACATTATCATTCATTACCTTGGACACAACCATGACCTTACTTCTCTTAGAATCATTCGCCTCAATTTCAACTCCTCTGCCCATTCAGTTACAGAATGCTGTGGGTTTTCCTCTGTAATCGCAAATAAGGATAGCTTCAACATACAGGAGATCTCTTGTGCCATATTGGCCTCATATTCCAGTATCCCACCAACATATTTGTATTCTTCTCTTACATATTTTGTTTTAGTTTCAAATATGATTTATATGCGTAGTTATCATTGACTTTGGTTCAAGTTTATAAATAAAGCCTTTATCCAGCATTTTTACTACAGAAATTGTCTTGATAGACTGTAGATAGAATATCTTAATAAATAATAGACTAATATTGACTTAATACCAATATAGACTATGTGGAATAATAATTCAAGAATAATAGAACTTTCCATTGAACCGAGCAGTCCTTACATTGTATATTGTTTTTGAACCTTCAAGCTGAGTATTTTCACCATCTCGCATAATTTTTCTTCAAAATGTCAGCATTCACCAGAGGTAACATTAATGCTTCCCATGCAGCCAATAATGACATTTTGAAGGGAACCTCGCTATAACTTCATGGCTCGTTTTCAATTTAGTGGCAGCGTTTGGGAGGCCCAAAGCTAGTTTGAGGAGTAAGCAAGAAGAAACACAAGTAATTAAGCCAGGCGCCAAAAGCCCCCACATCCCAAATCCATATAAAATTTGGCAAACTACAGTATTAGCAACTGGTAACACTGCCAAATAACTTTTATGGCCAAGTCAGCCATTCATTCATGCGTTCCATGATTTAATATTCTGTTTTTCGAGCAGAAATAATTCAAACCAATGTTGACATTATAGTGTAGCTCGAAGTTTGCGAAAATCATGCGAATGTCGTACTTGATAACGATTGATCGTACTTGATTCAAACGATTCAGAAGTCAGATATATACAGAGTTAGTCATATGTATGGCAACCTTTCAATAAGTTGGAGACTGTTGTAGATATAATACTGCAACTTCCAAGATAAGTTATTTGTCACCTACTCTGGGCAACCTTTTGGCGTAGAACTGAATTTCAACCCCTCATAAGGAGGTGACTTAGGGGTTGTAGCTCGAATATTTTGAATGTAAACACCCATTGTGTGGTACACCATTTTGAAGCTATTTTTAAAGCAAAGAAGATGGCATCGATAATAATGTTCTATGATACTTGGATCCAAAATGGTGGCTGATTGAAGTTTTAGTTTTTAAGGAAATGAGGGGTTGGTAACTCGAATATTTTGAATGTAAACACCCATTTTGTGTTACATAATTTCTAAGGCCTTTCTAGAACAAGAAATATGACATCAATAAAAATGTTCTATGATACTTTTATCAAAAATGGCGGCTGATTGAACTTTATCAATTACTTCCTCAAAAACTAAAACTTCAATCAGCCGCCATTTTGGATAAAAGTACCATAGAACATTTTTATTCATGTCTTCTTTCTCGTTTTGGGCAGGCCTTTAAAATGGTGTATCACACAATGCTCTATGATACTTTTATCCAAAATGGCGGCTGATTGAAATTTATCAATTATTTCTTTAAAAACTCAATCTTCAACCAGCCGCCATTTTGAATAAAAGTATAATAGAACATTTGAATTGATGTCATCTTTCTAATTTTGAGAAAGCCTTTAAATGATGTATCACACAATGGGTGACTACGTTCAAAATATTTGAGTTACAACCCCTCATTCCATTAAAAAATAAAACTTTAATCAGCCGACATTTTGGATACAAGTATCATAGAACATTTTTCCCGATGCCATCTTTATTGTTCTAGAAACGCCTTAAAAATGATGTACCACACAATGGGTGTTTACATTCAAAATATTTGAGCTACAACCCCTAAGTCACCCCCTTATGCGGTTTTGAAATTCAGTTATACGTCAAAAGGTAGAGTATTTGACCAATAACCTATCCTGAGAGTGACAGTATCATATCCACAATAGTCTCCAATTTATTGAAGGGTAACCATACAAATGGCGCACTCCGTATAATACGAATCACCGTTTATTTCCAGTAGCTCCAGATTTGCTGAACTTATTAAGTTTTTAGCAATTTTATCTATGTTTCAAAATTATGAACAATTCAAATAAAAACAAATCAAATATTTGAAGACAAAATAATTGACATGATTAGCATGACATGATATCGCCGAAAATTGAACCTCAATATTATCGACCACTTTTTTATATAGAGACTGAAAGTGTGCTCCTAGGCTATTGAGTAGGTAATCTAAATAATTAATATCGGGGACCGAGCTTCGCTCTGGAGTACAAAAGCATAAAAAATGTATTATGAAAGGAGAAATTGTAATAACATTCATACAAAAATGTTGTATCTAATCACAGTAAATTGAGATTAATTCCCAGAAGAATGCAAAAATTTTCCTCACAAAGGCCCAGTTGCACAAAAACCTGTTAAATTTTAATCCTGATTAACTTCACGTGAACCAAATCAGAGAAGACCATTTCAAAAAGATGGATCTACTGGAATTAATCAGGATTGAAAATAACCCGGGTTTTTTGCAACCGGCACCAAGTACTTGCATAGAGAAACAATAGCGTAAGTAGATATCCCATGGTATAGGGAATTTATGTCGCAACTTTTACTGTTATCTCAAGCCGATTACTATCGATTATTGTCAATTTTTACTGTTTTGTTGGGGTGATAGTGTATGAACGGCACAATTTGAGAGACTACCAGCGTCACACAGCTGCATAGGAAAGAACTATGTGAACTATCAGCTTGGGATAACAGTAAAAGTTGCGACATAAAAGCCCTATACCATGGAATATCTATGCTATCGTTTCTGTATGGTACCTGATTGAATGATTACAAAAGTTCAACAGCTGAGTCATAATTTTGACACAGTCCTACACACATGAACTCACTCACTCACTTCCATCACCAACAGACGACGAAATAATTATTATCAGCTGTTTTTCCAAGGATAAGTAATAACTATTCTTTTAATGTCCTTCAGCGAGTTTTCCAGGGATGAGACCTAGTGCAATCGAATCTTTATATTATAAACCTACTATGTTCTGAATTTCGTTAGAATCGTTAGAGCCGTTTTCGAGATCCGGTGAAATACAAACATATAAACATCTAAACATAAAAACAGAAGTTGCTCGTTTAATAGTATAGGATAGAGTTCATGTAATGAGCATGTAAAGTCTCAAATGTATATAATGATTTCGGGATTGTAATGGAAATTATTCATTCATCTATTCTTTCATTTATTTTATTTTTGAATACATATGGGGGGAGCACAAGGATAACATATACCTTAAAATACCCTAGTAGGGTCTGTAGTTTGAAGTTCCAGAAAATGTCATGTCTAATGCAGAGTTGGATGCTCTATAGTTTATAGTTTACAAGTTATTGGAAAAAAATCTTTTAAAATTGAAAATTGTTCATTTCTGAATAAGAATGAAGGATAAATTATATTTTCGGGTATGGAATACATCATCAGCAATATAATACTGTAGAATCGATATAACGAGTTCCTTAAATGGACTATTTCTGAATGAGTTCATACACTAGCAATGAACTATTGTATAATGAAAGAGCTAGATTGTAGGTTGTAAGTGAACATGACGTCCATTGCAAACAAGCAGTTAAAAGTAGGGACAAAGTAAGGCCAGGCCACCAATGTCAAAGAATCTCGTTCTGACTACCAGAGCACTTTGAAACATAAAGAACTGTTGAAATTTGTGCTCTCAATATTTCCTCTCAACGTCATGTGTGAAGAAAGCAGAGAAGTAACGTTATTTCAGCAGCACAAGGCTATTTTGTTGACGTTGATATGAGAGGGTTCCTTCTGCACCTAGAAGGAAATTGCAAACACGGCCAGGTGTATTATTTACATGGCAAAAGCGAGAGAAAATTATTATCGCGCCTTCATAAGGTACTCGTGCACCGCTGTGTGAGAAGAAGAAAACAAGTGCAAAGAGAAGGAGAATGAGAGAGAAAAATCAATGAGGTGAGAAAATTCGATGGGATAAAAATGGCACCGTTCTGGCAGGCACATGGAAGCTGACTTTTTAATAAAGCATTGAGTGTGAAAATCAATTTCAAAGCTGCTACGGATTGAGATTGGTAATCCAATTCATCATTTGTAGTCTGGAAAACAAATTGGCAATAAGCTACTAACTGCCAGATATGCAAGGACGATTAGTTATCTCCTACTATTCGCTAAATGCTGGAAAACAATGTTACCTAATGAAGCAAAAGGCAGAAGTTTATGTTGAGACGCGAATGAGAATGGTCACTTCGATATATCAAAAAATACATAGAGAAAGAAGATCATCATTATTAATTGATCACTAATCTTGTGATCATTTTATGCTTTACTGGATGTTTCTATGTTCATAATGTAGTAATTATATTCTGTATGACTACCTGTTTTATACGCGTACTTATTATTGAATCCTTCTATGCCTCACAAATGCTGCAGAATATTATTAATGAAATTCAGTCACAACCATCAATATACAGTATACGACTCATTTCTCTATTCATATTTTCAACCATATATCTATATTTGCAGTTTTCGTGCGATGCACGGCCCATCCTAAAAGAAACTTTTGTCGGTATTTTCAGCCGAGTTCTATTTTCCATGCAATACCACTCAAAAATAGGAGCTATTCCGCTAGTTTCCGAATAAGCCCAAACACGTATTTCTCGCTGACAGAAAATATCCCGGAGAATCCAGTCTTTTCTCATATTCGATTGATCTCTGAATGACGTTTACACGTTCAAATTAGCCCAGAAGTGATGCACCCACAACGATCCACCTTACATCAAACTTGATAGATCTGTTCCATATAAGAATGGAATCATACGCCACTGAGTATCAAAATCTTTGTATTATCTGTGATAGTTGTGACAACATAAAATAAATATTGAAATTTATTCTTCCAAAAAATACATTACAATATACAATATATAAACAATTTAAATTCCTCAACTATTATACTTGAATATTTGTTGTTATTAACGTATTTTTTTTTCTTTTTTCCTCTGCTTTCATCAATTTTCTTCCCACAGTGGCACATGTTTTCCCTTAACCTGTTTCTATGCTCAATTGCATTCTTTTCATAACTTATTATCTAGTTCCTGTATTTATTACTTAGATTACTTTCAATTACTTATGCTTTCCTCATAATTTTCTTATGTATTTGTAAATTGCATGTACGGTACTGTATCTCTTATTTTTCTTTTAGTAACTTGCTTAATACGATTGCAAATTGTAGTGAAGACTGTTTTGGGCTTAATGCCTGTAGTCTTCTTCGTTTTGTAATAAATAAATAAATAACTAAAAAAGTGGAAAAATATTGTTTCAAACAACCCCTGAGTTAACAGACCCCTGCGTGTGGGGTCGTTCATGTTCCATAATATGCACTTTTTAATCTCTTGATCAGTATGGATACAATGTTAAACAAATATTTTTATTCAACAAAAATAAAAATAAAACAGCAGAGCTCTGCATGAATAGAATCGTAAATATTAAACTATAATGCCTTCAATATTAAAAGTGAATATGATCAGATCTGGTACTGGAAACTATTTAGTTTGTAAAATTCTTACAATAATGAAAGAAAATGCTAATAAAAACTGAAATTATATAAAGTTATAAAATATAAGTAATAAATTTAGCTGGAATTTCATAAAAAATGAATTTAGCTAAGTTGAACTCTTGAAGCTTGAATAATGCAATCGGATAATTTGAGCGTGTTGAAATGCCATACATACATAATAAAATTAATAAATTAATCTACTGAAATAAAATTTCTTGAGACAATGTTTCCACTTCATTCCTCTGCAATAGCCATCTCTTTGTCAAGTGTAATCCAAATATTTGATTTTCCTATGGATGTGTGCATCAGAGAGTGAAAATTTATCACCTAGAAAAGGATCATGATAACACCTTTGAGAACATGGTAGATTAAACTCATAACTATTACTACTTTGGAAAAGTCTAGTAAAGTAGGCTAGGTGATTGAGGTATGATTCAGTGAATAGGTGCATTCAATTCAACTGAATGATCGGCAAAATGAATGAACAACTAATTTAACATCTTCGGTTTGTAGTATTTCATTAATTTAAAACATTCAGAAAAACAAAAACTATGAGACCTGGGATGAATCTAATAAAAACTGATCATGTAGGATTTTGTCCATTGAAAGTGAATTTTCAGTCCTTCACTAAATTTCATTCATTCATATATTTCCAATCGATTTACATTTCCTATCAAGTCATCATGGAAAATGGAAAATATCAATGGAACTAGAACATCATCTGAATAATACAATCCATTCTATTCATTTTTTCTGAGTTTGAATATTACTGTACTAGCAGGTAACACGTGCTTCGCAAGGGTCTATTTTAAAACTTGACGTAATGAAATCCAGAAGAATTGAAAATAGGCCTATAAGAATCCTTGGTTGATTAAGAATTTATAAGCAGCATTTCAAGTAAATCAGTCCAGTAGTTCAGACGTGATGATGCGTCAAACATAATTTCCCTATCCTTTACACGTGTATACGTCTTTAAGCCAGTTCTTTCCTCTATTATAGTATAGAAGATGATAGATAGATGGATATATCATCCATTTATCTATCATCTTCTATACTATAAAAAAGGAAATGAATGAGAATAAATTTCGAAAGGTTTGAGTTATCGATGTTCGGTTTTCACCATACCTTTTCTCTGGAAATCCTGTATCGGAATCATGTATCATATGACCACCTTTCAATTAGAAAAAGAAGTTGAATTCAAAATGGCGGAAAAAATTTGGGTGCGACGGAAAACCTGTTCTTATCATTCGAAAAGGATCCCCAATCATACCTATCTTCTAATTTTCCTTTTAAGAGAAATGTTCTGCTGCTTCCTTACAACAACTGAAAGCATGACAAATAATTGAAAACTTGACAAACTGAAAACTTGATGTAATCAAATATTGAAGAATTAATCAGTTAGTAGTTCAGACGTGATGATGCGTCAAACATAATTTTTCTATACTACTTTACACCTGTATACGTGTATAATCCAGTTTTTCCTTCATTGTAGTATAGAAGATAATAGATGGATGGATAATCATTGTTATTTTACTAAAAGATAGAATAAGTTGAATAGTTTCCCTTTCAGATGGAGTTTCGACAACCCACAAAACTCATTTTTCATTTGAAGATATAACGAAAAGATGCATTTGACCTTATTTTTTTGCTCAGTTTGCCAAATACCCCTCATTCCAATATTAAAATTTTCGACTGACTGTACAGTGAGTCAGTCATTCTATCAGGGCTCGAATAATTTTGAAATTTCAATTTAATAAAAATGGAAGAGAATAATTTCTTTATGTAAATATCATCACCTTTATTCAAAGACATATTAACTACATGCGTTCTCATATTGCCGATACAGCATTGATGAAACTGTAGACGTTTATTTAGCACTTTGACTTAAAAAGCTGTCCTAGCTGAAAAATTAATGCATGCCACGTGTACGTGTAGGCCTAAACATTGCATCCGGAAAATGAAGTTATGGGCCAGTTGCACGTACATCTGTTAAATATGGACATTAACGCTGATTAACAAATCAGCGTTAGTTTTACGGATTCATTCCTGTTCCACAAAGATCGGTTAGTTTTTAATTCCGATTAAGTTTTCCGGTTAACTAACCAGAATTTTAACGGTTTCACAATCCGGCAACACTGAAATTTATCCGACAGTGATGTTATTAAAATTATTATTCTAAACAAATGGCAAAAAATGAGGTTATGTTATTGAAGCGGTGACTATCATTACGCATGCGCCATAAAAATGTTCTGTCTGTCGCCAGAAGAAGATCGAAAACTAACCTCAAAAATCAAAAATTAGAATCTAATTTTGAATGCTAATTTCAGCTAAATACTATTTTCCATTCTATTAACGGATGAAAATCATTCATATATTTAGCTCATACTTTGAATTCTGTAGTTTTTTTTACCAAAAACTAATTTTGGAAGACAGCTATCAGTGGGTACCTAATCGGCTTTAGTTGAATTTAATTCCCCGTGAATGGCCTGTTGGAATTTTTTCACGTCGATTCAGCGTTATCTCTTGAAATTATTTCTTTTTTCGTGCAACCAAAATGCTTCAGTTAGCGTTAATCTCAATTGAAGTACAGCATTTTATCGCGATTAAACGTTAACCGGAATACATGCAACTGGGGGAAAGTTTTTTCTAAACAGATGTTTTTGAAATAAATTTGATGCAGCTGTTTTACATCCACCATATTATTATACAGAGTTTGTGAAAATGAAAATATTTATTAATTATCAAAACAATACTATTATAATTTTTATATTTGAAATAAAAATATTGTTACAAATATTTATCAATTATCAAAACAATATTGTTGAGGTTAAGTGATATCAGGTAGAAAGCAATAATAGAAACAGATGTTCCTTTTTTAATTCCGACCATATGATTTGGTGATTTTTTTATGACATCGTATTTACTATTAATGAAGTTTGAACATTAATTCTGAAAAATCTAGAAGGAAAATTGAAATTTGGGCTTCCAGGTGCACGAGATTGATATTTTTAGAATCTATTTTCAAAATTTGGAGATCTAAATCATTCCCGTTTTTCCGGTATGCAATCCACAAGTTGACATGTTTTGATGCGAACAAACGAACACACGAACAAACGAACAAACACAACCCTACTCTCTCTTATTCAATTATAAGTACTTTAAGGGATGATAAAATCTTGATTGTTCGATACCTAACAAGTATAGTGTCTTTGTCCAAGTCTAACTAATGATTACTACTCAGACAACTACATAACATTTTGCCCGGAAGGAGTTTTACCCACCAACAGAAGTTCAATTTATAACAAGAAGAAAAACTCTCATTTAACTTTTAACCAGCTAAGAGGCTGCTTTCCACACTCAGTTTTTTGGGTTGAATTAGTATTGTACTTGGGTAGGATGCAATAGGATATGATTGTGACTTTCTTGTAAATATAAGAGAATTGGACATAAGTGGAATTTTGGATGTAGTTGAGCGTCATAAAGTATACACACAATATTCAGTAACTCTAAGTAGATTCACCGAATTTCCACAAATTGAATAATTGGAATTGATTATTTTCTCGCGTAACTTTCGACGAATGAAGCCACTCAACTTTTGAAAAGTGAAATGAATTCTTTGAAGTGTTCATCGGCATAACTTTACGAAGTAACTCCAGTGAAAACTCGATTAGCAGAAAGGTTTATCTTATTTCTGCTAACTACCTCTGACGGGTTTACCCCGTCAGAGGATAAATGCTAAATTTCTGTGCCGAGTGTACCGAAAGCATCCATCGTTGGGACAGCAGAATTTTTTCATATGATCATAGAAAAATACACATCTCACGTTTTTCTTCAAATGGAAATATTTTCACTGATTCACTTCGTAAAGTTATGCCGATGAACACTTCAAAGAATTCATTTCTCTTATATTTACAAGAAAGTCACAATCATATCCTATTGCATCCCACCCAAGTACAATACTAATTCAACCCAAAAAGCTGAGTGTGGAAAGCAGCCTTTTAGCTGGTTAAAAGTTAAATGAGAGTTTTTCTTCTTGTTATAAATTGAACTTCTGTTGGTGGGGCTGATTGAAACTGGAAAGTTCTTTGGCACTTGTATCAACGGTTCCTGGTACGAGTAATGGGTAATGAGTAATGATACCAATGATTCCTACTGCAGTGGCAATAGCATTGAAGATGTAAAGCGATAATACAATAAAGATAGACATAATGGTACAGTTTAAACTAACTCATGTGAGATTAATGGATAAATGTCATTTTTTTGTTGAATATGATGCAACATAAAATAAGATGTTTCGAATGGTAAAGAAATCAACTAAGTTTTTATTATTATACACAAATTATAAAAATTTGTAGTTAAAGGTAGTCTTACTCACTGTTCATTAGAGGTGACATTTTTGTATATGCTATTAGAGCTCATGAGTATATGAGTAAGCATTAGAATAGTGAAAGAAATCCGTCTTTATTGATAGAACGGATACGATTGACGGCATAATATTGGTGAGGAAAATGGAACAATTCAATTTTCAAAGAATTCTTGTGTAAAAGTAATGGGAGAATTGTCCATTCTGATAAAATCAACACAAATACAACGAAGCATCAATAAATCACTACTCCCAACTGAATTGAGACCACTGCATTCAAACTCTTTTCTCATTAATGTCTAAACTAATTAAAATCTTTCCAACGCCAATTAGGATTTTCGCTTCGTGAATTCCCACCTCTATTCTTCAACAAGTCCAATTCTGTTTACAAAACTCCCCCTTTTCCTTCAAATTATCGAACATTCTCAGCAGCGATTTAACCTGTTTCGACTCTTTCTATACTGCTCAATTCTTGATTCACCTCTAAATTATCAGCTTTCCATATAAATCTCTCATGATTGCTGGGATACGATAAAATCATTGCTATTCTTCAGCTCTCTAATTTAGTGGAAATAAAACTGTATGTAGGCCTAAATTGTTTGCTTCATCCAATAAATATTGATAATAGCTATTGTTTTAGGCCTACTATTAGTAGATGGAATATCATCCAATAATATCTAGAAATGGAGAAATGTATGAGCTATCAGCAATTATCATACAAAACAGATGGAGTACTATTTTTGGCGGGTGAACTTCATCAATTTTGGATTCCATCACGAACTACGATTATCAATTAACTTGATATTTCATGAATTAACGACTAGCAGTCTATTTTTCGATATCACTGAAATTAAAAGAAAATGTTGCAATATTCATTAATAAATTCATTTGTGCTCACGTACTTAAACTTTAAATGAGACATAAGAATAAGAATGTAGTTTTGTGGAAAACATTTGTCCGTCTAATTTGTGATTTATTTCTTTGTGATGTGTATTATTTTAGGTATCAGGAATGAAATGCGTTTTAACGAAGAGAAGAACTGGTTGGACAATGATTGCGGTGTGGTCGAGTGCTCAGAAATGGGCAGGTCGAGCTGTTCCCAATCTAGGCTTGTCACTAAAAGCGGTTAGGTATGAAATTAGCCATCATCTAGCAATTCTCGCACATCAATAGTTGAAAGCAGTTGAGGCTAATAAATGGACGGTAGAGCACTCATCATATATAATTTAACTAGTAGTAGATGTGATTGCGGTAGTTCATCAAATTTTTCAATGTGAGATGGATCTTGGAATATCCACTTGATCTCTAAAAAATAACAGCATTTCACAATCATAGATATTTTTATGTTGGGAATCATTATGAACATTTTTCTCTTATTTTTGGAGGACCATGACATCAGCTATAAACTGAATAAATTTAGAGAACCATATTAGTTCATTATTGACCATATTTGTTCATTATTGCACTATATTGTCTGGTTAATTTGGACATTCACTTATCATGGTTATCAATAGATTATGAGGAAGGACATCCTTTCGAATAAATTTTAAGTATAACAAAAATGAAAAATACACTTCACAAAGTAGACTACATATATTCAATAATAATAAAATTCAATCAAATACTTTTTGTTGATATTTTGAAGTGTATTATTAATCTGAAAAATTGAGTAATTGAATAATCATACTTGATTTGCTCCCAGACGCATTCAAATACTGTAATATTGGAGGGCGAACTGAACTCGAGCAAGGAGTCATCATGGCTTATGAATAGTGAATTCAAATGCTCAAATCTCAAACTCAAACATTTTCCATGAATTAGATTTATAATCAACTATCATTTTAACTGGCCATCGGATCATTAGGATAGAGAATTTTTTTGCTACATTTTTTCGAAAAAGGGATGTGATATACCCTTCATATTATCATATTCACTATTGGCTTATTGGATATTTTTTGTATAATATGTAATTAGAACATAAATATTGGCGATATCAATATTTATTCACCACCTTAGATGTCCCCAATGTCCCCAATAAGAGCTGAAAAATGTGATGCTGTTACTTCATCATGCGAATCACCTGATGATTGTTCAACTTTTTATTATTCATAAACCTTAGATTGCAGTAGCTTCTATGTCACAATTATTAGCCACCAATTGACCACAGCCTCTTTGTTACAATGGTTACTTTGTAACAAAAGTAAGTTGAAATGGCTATTGGGTCACAGATAGCTAGAATGTCATCATAGCTATTTAGCTTCTACTAAAATGTATTTTTCCTCCACCTCCTGTCTGAAGTGCTTACTTTACTCCCTGGAACATAATTCTAAAGTGTCACTTTTTCGCTCTCGGGAGGAAAAAACAGGAAAACTCCCTAGAGCGTAAAAGTAGCTCTGTTTCAAAAACGTACATTTGAAATAGGTTAGTAGGTCTAAACTCAGAAGAGGAAGCATATAGAGTAGTTATCAAACCAACTAAATTCAATACTCCAACCAGACATTTGATCAATACATGAGATTCAATTTTGAATGATTTCAACCGCCTCAACCTCATACAAACAGTCATTTTGTATGCTAAAATTATTACAAACTTCCATATCACTATAGCCTACTAAAAAAATGTATAAAATATTTTTATTCCATGTTATTCAAAATACGAGCCTAAGAATATTCCTCATTAACTAATCAAATTTGAAACGGAAACTTCATCATAGTTGTAGTTGTGGCAGCCATTGTTGTTATAACTTTTGCCGACAGATAGCGCATAGTGCTGTCGGCGGAGAACTGTGATTAGCCAGCCCAGCAGTTTACTTTTTAGATTATGTTGTAACACATTGTTTGGTCACGTACGTTTTTGAAAATTATTTTATTTGCAGTTTTTATAAAAATGTTATGTATATCACGAGTGAAAAATGTTTTTTCTCCCTCAGGAAAATTGTTGCCCTCGGCTTGGCCTTGGGCTTCAAACTTTTCCCTCAGGAAGAAAAAACAGTACTTTTCACTCTAGATATACAAATAACTATTGTCACGCCTCTTAAAACAGTCATAGGGATTTGAAAAAATTATGTAAATTATTGAGATACATCTCTATTTGTACTTCTGTATTTTCAATTCATCAGTCATAAGTAATGGGTGTTTTTTTATAGAGGTATAGAACTTTAATTTTTTTATCACTGTTTAAGATGGCCACCGATTTAACAGTGATTTATTCTCATTTTTGTTTGGCAATTTATCATTAATAAACTCACCCCTAAACAATGCTTGCAAATAGTGCAATTTCATTTCCAAAATAACGATTCTATGCGGAATTCGTATTGCGCCCTACATCCATTTTATCGTCGATAAAATCGTCCATCAGAGCAATTAATTCGATTACACATTGAACGTTTTCGTCTACTCTTATTGATTTCGTCTACTCGCATCCATAGAGACGCCGTATGGTGCTACAAAATAAGCTATTGCTACTGTAGAGTGTAGCATTGAGGAAGAGCCGAATGAGTCCATCTGCCATCGAGAACAGGAATCGAATATGTGTCCATCCACTTCTATGGAAGATTACTAACTTTTTCATTCCTGAAATGAATAACCATGATGTCCAGGAGCTGGGGTTCAAACAAGACGGTGCAGCATGTCACACAGATCGTGCCACAATCGATTTATTGAAATACACGCTTGGTGATCGCCCAATTTTACGTTTTGGATCAGTGAATTGGCCTCCAAAATCTTGTGATTCATCACCGCTAGACCACTTTCTGTGGGGCGATGTAAAGTGATTGGTCTATGCGGACAAGCGATAAACTCTTAACCATTTAGAAGACAACATTCGCCATGTTATTGCCGATATATGAACACAAATGATAGAAAAATCAATAGAAAATTGGACGTCCAGATTGGAGTACATCCGAGCCAGCCGTGGCGGTCAGATGCCAGAACTCATATTCAAAATGAATCGCCGCAAGATTATCTTTCGATTAAAAAAAATATGTTGATAAAAATCCGTTGTTTTATTGCAATTCAAAGTTCTATACTTTAAAAAAATCACCCTTCATGAAGCTTATCTTAAAGATTATCTTTCGTTTGAAAAAAATATGCCGATGATAATCCGTTGTTTTATTGCAATTTAAAGTTCTATACTTTTAAAAAAATCACCCTTTATAGGGCTGCTCATCCAACCATCACTGTTTCTTGTTTGTAAAACAAGCGAGCAACATATCATTGTGGATTTTCAAGACATTGATTCACAAACTATGAATCGAAGAGAAAAACATACTTTTTTCACATAGATCTGAGTATTCTCATCGAGCTACATTACCTTATGATTAACTGTAATTTCATACGTTGAAACAATTCCTCGAACATTACTGTTCATCAATTAAAATACAAGAAAGTTCCATCAAATTGCTTCGAACTCTTCAAATTATGTTCTTCAATATGGAAGCAATTCAATTAGGAACATTTTGACATGAGTATAAATGACTCATGTCTTTTGAGCATAACAGTTCCACAATTACTGCTTATTAAAGAATTTGTGTACTTATTTCAGCTGCTACACCATCATCAAATTATAGTAAAAAAACACCCTTTATATAGCTGCTCATCCAACTATCATTGTTTCTTGTTCGTAAAACAAGTAATGTCACGAGTAACAAGCATGAGAAATAATGCAAGATCACGATTGAAGTTTTTCATGAACTTTTTCTAGTTGTTCTGGTTGGTAGTAGCAGCTATAACAGCCTGCTAGTAGCTATTTTGTAAGTATTGTTTCGGTCGTTGGTGATTTTCAATAGTGTTTCATGGCTGCAGTTTGAATGCTCCGCGAAATGTGAGCATGTCTTGTCTTGTCTTGGCCAATGTGATCAACAACTACCAATCATGAGGTTCCATTTACACTATAATTCATATTACTCGATGTTACTAGATTATTAACTAATAACTTATAGTAATGTAGCAACCAAAACTCATTCCTAGTTCTTCAATAATCAAGAGGTAGTGACACTTTATCAGAATATTTATTTATTTACAACAATATGGGAGCATACGGGAAAATCCCAAAATTGCTCCCCAATGCAGGAGTGCCTCAACTACATAGCCATACCCTACTGAATCTGGCCTACAAGATATTCTCAATCATATTAATGGACAGAATTTCAATATATGCAGAGGAAATAATAGGTGAATATCAGTGCGGATTCAGAAGAGGGAGGGGAACCTCTGATCAAATATTTACCATGCAACAAGCGTTAGAACGATGTATAGAGTATAACAGGGATGTACATCTGCTGTTTGTGGACTTCAATCAGGCATTTGATTCAATAAATAGAAGACAGCTTGTCAATACGCTTGAATCATTTGGCATTCCTAAAAAGCTTGTGCGACTGGTGAAGATGAGTCTGGAAGGGTCTACGGCAAGGATAGCAATTGGAGGAAGGAAGAGCAGAGAGATACACATCATAAATGGAGTAGAGCAAGGCGATGCGCTAGCGGCGCTATTATTCAACCTTGATTGCATCATGCAATACAGAACCTGAACCTGGGTGGAAATATATATTTTAGAATAAGCCAGGTAGGAGCATATGCAGATGACGTGGTTTTAAAGGCGCGAAATGCTAACTGCACAAGGGACTGCTTTTCCAGATTAGAAAGCGAGGCAAAAAAATGGGGTTGCAGGTCAATGAAAATACAAAATATATGAGAATGCCCGCAGTGAACGCTAGAAGAAGAACAATTGACTTGGAGGTGGGAGACAGAGTATTTGAAGGGGTGAATGAGTTTAAGTACCTTGGCACTATCCTCAATGCTGGAAACAATATGACAGATGAAATTCAGAAACGTATTATGAGTGGGAACAGAGCATACTATATAAATAAGAGACTAATGACATCAAAAGTATTAGGTGAAAATAGTAAAATGAGGCTTTACAAAACTCTGATCAGACCTATTGTATGATATGGTTCTGAGTCATGGACAATGACTAAGAAAGACGAAGAGGCATTGAGGGTATTTGAGAGAGGAATTGTCAGGAAAATTTTTGGTGCGGTAAGGGTAGCAGCGGATACATGGAGGTGAAGGAGCAATGCAGAGGTAGAGGAAGCACTGCAGGGTGAGAATATTGTTAGATTTGTCAAGGCCCAGAGAATAAGATGGCTTGGCCATGTGTGGAGAATGGATAATGAGAGGCTTCCAAGAGCGACACTGGATGGAAAAAATAGATGGACCTAGAAAGAGAGGTCGTCCAAGAATAATAAATGGATAGATGGTGTGGAGGAGGACCTTAGAGTGATGGGAGTGAGAAACTGGAGAGAGTTGTGTCAGGATCGACCGAGATGGAGGAGAATCGTGGAGGAGGCCAAGGCCCACAGAGGGCTGTAGTGCCGTAGGGTATGGTAATCAAAAAAATACAATAATCACTTTACAAAGAAATTAAAAATTGAGAGAAAGAAACAAGGAAAAAATTATATTACTGAAGAAAAAAAAATGTTATGAGAAACTAAATATACTGAATACTAGAGACTATACTATACTAGAACCATATACAATACGGTATGAGAAAATAATAGGAGAGGAATCAATAAATTACAAATAACATTCCAAGAATTATATGCGAATTATATGTGAATTATATGCTGAGAATTACAAATAGCAATGAGGCGAATGATAACAGATCTGAGAATGAAGAGTAGTCACTACTTAATATGCTACACTATGTAAGTTGATGAGGTGTAGCATGGGAAAAATAGGTGTCTACAATGGGTGACGCTGCTTACATGCCTTCTTGAACTGACTGGGATTCATATGAAAAAGGTCTAGGTACAAGCTATGGTAATTATAAAGATTCATCATGCAGTTGATTGGAGAATTGAAGTGACTATTGGAGTTACATTGGGGAGGAAGAAATCTGAAGCCGGAATGCCGTGAAACTGAAGACACATATACATTCAGCAATGGAAGGAGGTAGGTTGATTGAATACGGTTGTTCAATATAGTATATAGGAACAAAAGCAATTTACAATTACTAGATGCTTCCAGAGGTTGAGTATAAAATATGGCTCTCAGGTTAGCTGTGGGAAAATTAAAAGGACAGAGCATGTTAAAACGCTTGAAATATACAAACTTAGAAATTTACTTTGAATTCTTTCTAATTCCAGCTTATGAGAGGCGAGATATGGTTGCCATACTTCAGAGCAGTAGTTTAATAAAATTCTGATAAGTGTCTTATATAATAGGATAAGAATATCATGATTATCAAATTGAGAGCAGGTTCTCCGAATGAATCCAATCGGTTGACAAGCTCTGGAACATAAACCTCTCACATATGATGATTGAAATTGAGCTAAGAATCAAAAATTACACCAAGGTCTTTAAAATGATCTACTCTCTTAATTATTCGATTATTGATTCTATAGATGGGAATTTGCGGATCTCTTTGTCTTGTTAAAGACAGCATAGCACATTTACCAATATTAACTCTGAGCTGATTCCTCAAGCATTAATCAAACAAACTATCCACATCACTCTATCCACCTCTCTCTATGGTTATGTCGAGTGAGTAAACGTGTGTTAGTTCGGCGTTCGGCTCCGTCTTCTAATAGATATTTCGTATGGTTATACAGTTCAATTCACTACAAATTATACATCAAGTTATACAGTTTCTCGAGCTAAATTCAATAGTAGAATTATATTTTTTATTAACTCACACCCTTTTTATTTATCTTGAAAAAACATTCCTAATTCTTAAGTCCACCTTCTCGCCTGTAAAAGTGTAAATCCACCTAACGGTTCACTATGGTTCGACCGAACAGAGGCACTCCAAAGAATGAGGTCAATGCTCCAAAGTCAGGGCCTTCTCCAGCTATTTCTGGATCATTGTCTGAAGAGACCCTCGGCATTATTCAACAGCAAATCGAAGAATCTGTGCAAAATGCCATCTCAATGACTGTGAAGTCTATTTTCGAGGGACTTCAGGCATTGGAGGAGAAGAACAAGCAGGTGCACGATAGAATTAGTGAGCTGGAGGTGTCTTGTCACCTGAAGGTCGACGACCTCGAGCAATACGGGCGCCGACATTCAATACGTATTTTTGGGATCCTGGAGAGTGACAAAGAAGACACGGACCTGCTGGCGCTTGATGTCTTCAACAAGAAGCTGAACGTGCCTGTGACTCTGGCGGATGTCAACCGCTCGCATCGCGTTGGTAGGCGTCAACCACCTCAACAAGGGCAAGCAAAACCTAAGGACCGACCGATCATAGTTCGACTCTGCAGCTACCAGACCAGGAAGATGATCTTCGACGCTAAGAAGAAGCTGAAGGGTTCCGGCGTCACCATTCGCAAGGATCTGAATGCGGAGCGTCTCAAGATCCTCAACGCTGCAGCCGATCGTCATGGGCACAGGAATGTCTGGTCATCTGACAGGAGGATCAAGATCTCTATCGGCGAGGGAGGATCCAAGAGGGTCCACACAGTCGAGAGGATGACCGACCTTCAAAAAATAAAGGTAAATTGAATCATTTCAGGATTTGATGACTAAGGTGCCCTTAACTACAATAATAGGAAATTCGTACTAATAGATCTCACAGTAGATATACCTTGGCATTTTTCATGAGCTGGCTTTCTGTTCTATAAATGAATCTTTCCACTGATATTTATGATTATGTATAAGGCTATTATTTCAAAGTAAGGAGATCCACATTTGTTAATACTGATTCATAATTTATCTTGATATTACTTCTCAAAACTATGTTCAATGCATCAACTACTATACTCCAGAGGGTACTAAGAAAATCATTATCTCTATTCTTACTAATAATTACATCTCTTACCAAAATTATTTCCATAATTAATAATTTTTGAAAAGCTGAATTTCAAATTAATTGGATGATTAACATAAGTTATAGATATAGATGTGATCTATAGGTATAGATAGTAATCTCTTCTATATTAGGTGTACATGATGATATCTTCTACTATTGCCACAGCTCGAACAATAGAAGCTAATGTGTGGAGGATTATTGATAGAACAAAAGGATGGGTAGTCTGTTCATATGCTTATATAGGGGTTGTGTTTCATTTAACGTTATCTTAGACAATCTTCGATTCTTTCTCACATTGAATCATACTATTCCTCTTCCATTTTATGCAAATATCATTCATTATCAGTTGTATTATGTATCTTTTCTCAATTCTTCAAATATTTTCGTTTTTCTGCCTGCTTTTTCTTCTCTTTTGCAGTTTTTACTGGATCCCATTTCGCTCTATCTCCACCTTGAACACGATCTTCCACTACTGGATTCCATCTCTCTCTATCTCCACTTTGACTCGATTTTGCACCACTTGATTCCATCACTCTCTGTCTCCACTTGGACTCGATCTTCCACTACTGGATTCCCTTCCGCTCTACCTCCACTTGAACTCGATTCTTCCACTACCGGATTCCTCCTCACTTTACCTCCACTTGGACTAGATCTTTCACTACCTAGATCATTTCTTCCACAATCTTCATTCACCATTCGGATCATTCTCCACTGAAACTCCACAGATCACAACATCTACATCTTATTGTGTTTAGTGAATTTTCAAACTAGTGTTTTTAAATAGTGAAGTGAGCCAAACTGTCAAGGCATACAGAATGCACTCGAATCAAGAGACTTTTTCATTCAGGTTAAGTTTAATCAGTTTCATCCCCATTTTCCCCATCATGTGTCGTTCTGAGGTCGGTTCACGGTTGGTCTGCTGCCTCTCACTGACACGTTAGCTCGCTCGCCCTTAAGTAGGTATGATTATTTCAATAGTTTTAATCACATCTAAACAAGAGTATTGTTCTAGACCAGAGTCTATGCTACTTGAACTATCCTTATTTAGTTCTGATAAATAACTCGTTGGTATCTGTTATCGCCCACCAAAAATAGGTCATTTTACAGATTTCGAAATGCCTTACTTTCTCTTATGCCTTGTTATAACCGTATACTAGTTATGGGGGATATGAACACCGACTTGGAGATGACAAATCGTAACTTTGACTACTTTCAACTGACTACTATTTCCCAATGCCTAAACATGACTATTTTACCTCTCGATCCAACTCATCATACTAATGAATCAGACACACTCATTGACCTTCTGATTGTTAGTGATCCCAACGAGGTTGTACAAGCAGGCCAAATCCCAGTCCCAGCTATTTCTGGACATGATTTGATCTACTGTGTACTCTCCCATAAGATACCTAAGCCAGAACAGGAAATTATCACTTATAGAGACTTCAAAAACTTTGATGAAGCCACCTTCCTGACTGATGTGGCTCAGACTCCATGGCATCAAATTGAAGCGTTACCCTCAGTTGATGACATGGTCAAGACTTTCGAGAATTGGACTTTGACTCAGTATGACAAACATGCACCTTATGTGACAAGGAGGATTAATAGAAAACGACGAGTACCGTGGATGACTGAAGACATACTTAAGATGATGGGATGTAGAGACAAAGCACATAGAAAATTTAAAGAGACATTTGACTTGGACAGTTTGATTGAGTCAAACAGGAACTATGGAACTCAAAGATTAGGTACTTGAATTTGTTCATGACAAACAATAGACAATACTCTGAATCACTTTGACAGGGAATAAAAGAATTCGGGCTTGGCAAACAGAAATCGAATTCCAAAATTGACTTACCATTGAACAATATAAATGACAATTTCGTTCCTCACTCTAACCAACGCGACGAAGTTGTCATTGCTAATCATATTGATGATGTTGAAGAGCAGGTAACAAACTTAGATATACCTGATCAATATTATTGATATAACTGATCAATTTCATTTCCATCCAATCTCAGAAGAAGACACTTTCAAAGCAATTCAATGTATTCATAGTAATGCTATGGGTGTAGACAAAATTCCTATTAAATTTATCAAGAAGATGTTATTTGCTGTTTTACCAACCATTACATACATTTACAAGTCACTTGAAGAAGGCAATTTCCCTGAAAACTGGAAGTTTGCTCTGGTTCACCCTCTAAATAAAGTTCCATCACCCAATAAATTTGGGGATTTCAGACCAATCAGTATTCTACCTGCATTGTCCAAAGTGCTAGAAAGACTCATTCATGCCCCAGATGTAAAATTTCTAGACAACAATAGTAAGCTCCATAAATTTCAATCAGGCTTTGGAAAATTCCATTCAACTGAGACTGCTCTGCTTCGTGTTACTGATGATATAAGGTTAGCTATGGCCAAAGAAAATGCTCCATCCTCACCCTATTTGATTTTTCTAAAGCATTCGATACTGTTGATCATACAGACCCTTTGAATAAGTTGGCTTTTCTTGGTTTCAGTCACAACTCATTAGTTTGGTTTAAATCCTATCTATTAGGTAGAAAACAATGTGTATCTGTCGGTGACAAAAAGTCAACTTGGCAAAACGTTATGCATGGAGTACCACAAGGTTCAATTTTAGGCCCTCTCCTCTTCACTTTGTATGCTAATGACCTTTCTTCCATTATCAAATTCTCCAGTTTGCATACTCATGCAGACGACCTTCAAATCTATCTAAGCTGTCCCATAACAAAAATTAATGATACAGTTGGAATAATGAATCAGAATATCAATTCGATAGTGGAATGGACAATGAAAAATGGCCTTAAGCTTAATCCCATCAAAACACAACCCATTATAATTGGATATTCTCGTCTTATTAACAATATTGACCTTGAATCGATCCATAAAATTAGTGTAGACGGTAAAGACATTCCTCACTGTAGCTCAGTTAAAAATTTAGGCATTATTATGAATAATACTCTTGACTGGCCAGAACAAGTGAACAAAACTTGTAAAAAGGTATTCTCAGCCATGCATGCAATGAAGAAAATGCACGATAGCCTCCCTAGAAACATTGAATTATTATTGGTTCAATCGCTCATCTTCCCGCTTTCAATGTATTGTAATTCTGTTCTTAACTATATGTAAGTCACTCTGAATGATAAACTACAGCATTGCCAAAATTATTGTCTACATTTCGTCTACTCTCTCCAACGCCATGATCATATCACCCCAGCCCACATTGCTAGTTCAACATTAAAGCTTCCTGATCAAAGGCTTTTTTGAATAGTCAAGCTTGTTAGAGATATCTTGAAATACAGAAATCCGAACTATTTGAAAGATGATTTCAAATTTGTCTCTGAAGGTAGGAGAATAGATGCTTCACATACAAGATCCGGAGAAAGTGCTTCAAGGATACCCAATCATTGAACTACTATTTTCACAGAATACTTCTTAGTCAGTGGCTGTCGTGCAAGGAATGCACTTCCTGTTTCTATCAGGGCCATCGAGAGCTGAGCGAGCTTCATCCTGACTTTAAAAAAACATCTTTTGGAACAAACAACTGAAACTGTCCGGCCCTAGAACAATCACATGACAACCATCCCTCACCCATCCCAGCAATATAAACCTTTAAACCTGTTATGGAATGAATTGTATATATAATATATATATATATATATATATATATATATATATATATATATATATATATATAATATATATATATATATGTAAACTCATGTTATTTTAATTATCCACTGCATACTGCTGTATATTACTGAAAGTTGATAACCGTGATCTACTTTCAGCCTACTTCATATTATTAATCAATAATTTCATCTTATCTACCTATATAATTATTCTACTTCATAAATTTTCTGTTTTTTTCTCTTGAATATTCATATTAATTAAAACTTTTACAATATTTCCATTTATAAATAAATCCTTAGTTTAATCAATGGAATTAACGTTTTGGTAGAGAGTTAGTGGGGAGGATATTTTTAATATTCTTTCCGAAGAATGGACATTGATATGTCCAAAGCTCTGCCAATCTATGTAGATCCATAACAATATAATTATCTATAGTTATTATATTACAAATTGCTTTTTCATATCATATACAGTTCAATAATTATTCTCTCAGTCTATATTATGTAAATTCATCTATAATTTTGCTGTATTGAAAGCTATTGTATATAAGTGTATAAGCCAGTATATATTGAAATCTACATAGATAAAGTACTCAATCAACCAATCAATCAATCTGAAGCAGCTGACAATCAATTTCAGACCTTATCACCCTGAAGATCTTTACATCATCTACATACATCAGACAAGATGAATGCTTTATGACAGCCGGCAAATCGTTGATAAATATTATGAAAAGCAAAGGCCCCAAATTTGAACCCTGTGGAACACCTGATGGGCTACTGAAAGATCTGGAATGGAGACCACCAACAGAAACAAATTGATTCCGATCAGACAGATAGGAGAGAATAAATCTAGCACTTGACAGTGAAAAACCAAAGGATGACAATTTCTGGAACAAAATTGTGTGATTCAAAGTATCAAAAGCTTTTGATAAATGTGTATACACAGTGTCAACACGAGTACCTGCATCAAGACAAGCTGATACCTCACTCTGGAAGTGCAATAAATTAGTCACTGTAGACCTGCTTGGCAAAAATCCATGCTGGCTATCAGCAATCCACGGTTCTATATGATTGAATATTTTTTTATAAATACATTTTTCGAAAATCTTTGTGAAACAGATTGTCTGCTTTCAGCTTTAAAAATGGGAATTACTTTGGCTTGCTCCCACAAATCAGGAAACGTGGATGTTTTTAGTGTCAGATTGAAAATGAACTCAAGCGGTTCAATAAACAAATCAGAGCAGTCCCTGATGACATACGGTGGAACCATGTCTGGACCAACAGATCCATTACCTTTCAAGCTCCTTATAGAATTAATTATATCAGTAATTGAGATAGAATTCAAGTAGAAAGGGGAGTGACCAATTGTGTCTTCAAAAACTCCAGCATGATTGTCGCTTCTGTTGAAAACAGATGAGAAATAATCTGCAAACGCCTCTGGAATCTCATTACCTGTGACAAAAGTATCATTTCATCTCATAAAATTCTCTGATCGCTTACCCTTCCGATTATTATTTATATATGACCAGAAATTCCTCATGTCACCGCCAATACTTGAATGAACTGAATTCATATAAGCCTGATAAGCTTGAGAAATTTTAAGTTTCAAAGTAGATCTCAATCTTCTGCGAGACTCTCCTCTTTCGGGCACACTTTTCCTTCCATTTGATGTCTTGAATTATATCTCTAGTATAACAGCGAGGGTACCTGCCAATCCGATCACCAACGGCTCTCTTAGGAACGCACAGGTCAAAACTCGAGTAATTTATGTTATAGAAAACTTCAGTTGCCTTATTGACTTCTGAACATGAATAGACAGCAGTCCATTCAGCGTCTCTCAGAGATTCATACAAACGGAGAAAATCAGCTCTCTTGAAAACATATTGAACCTTGTCATTTGATTCATCTCTGTGATCTGCCTTATGTGAAGCAATGGAGAAGAAATTGGATGCGTAGGATGATGGTTATCCTCGGGAACCAAACAGTCATCACACTTAGAAAATTTAACATGGAACGAGCTCAGAACCAAATCCAAAGTCCGATTATCGCAATTGACAATTCCATTATAAAATGCACAAAATGAAATAAAAAAAAATTTATATATGGGAGATATGAAATATGATAGTTAATTAAAGCAATATTTTAAACTGAGGATGATAAAAATTATGTCATGAAGTATTAAGAATTATCTTATATTCTTATAAGTATTATTTGTTTAATAAAATATAGCACTAGCCTGTCCATGGACATTTTAGTAAGATTAGATGAGATTTACCTAACCAACTCCTGATTCAAAGAAGAAACAAAAAAAAATAACTCCAACTGATACATGTGATTTAAAATCATGTAAGAATAAAAATTGCAAAAACAGCATCAATCGATTTAATTTAGTATGAACAAATTTTGGTAATTGTAAAAGTACGGTAGCTTTAGATTGTTGATCATGTAATGCCCTATATATTGCTATTGAACTTCCATATATTGAATGTTAAGAAACTAGCTGTATTGCTAACGAAAAGCAAGAGTAACCTATCTTATCTGAATAGGACCGATAAAAATAAAATATCCACTTCATCAATAAGTGAAAACTACTTGATAGCAGGAGCATTGATTATAGTGTGATTCATAACGAAAATTATCAGACAACAATCATGAATAGAATAAAATACTTTGCACCTTGTATCTTTGTACATTGTATCAGCCAGAAAGGAATAAGCAATCACTACATTAAAAATAAAAGCAATACTGTGACAAGATACAAAAGATGAAAAACTGAATAAAAAGTTCATTATTCTCGAGGAACAAACTGGCCGTTTACCTGAAACTGTAAAATAAAAATATATCTGTGAATCCAGTAAAAGTGGATTGAAAATAAAAGGTTATTTGAACAGAGATAATTTAAAGCTTGGGAAAATTTAAATCATTGTCATTTCTTATCACCATCGGTAACTTATCATTTCACCTTTATGGATACGAACACATCCAGTCCGATCAACCCAAGCATCCTTGATTACACCTTTCTTCTTAAGATCACGAGTCATCCCAAGAAGTTTTCTTCTCTTAGCAGTGAGACTGCGATTGATGTAGATTGGGCCTTCACCTTCAAGACCGCGAACCTGTTGCCTTCTGAGGACGCCTATCTTTCTTCTCAGGTCCATGAACTGTGATCAGCATCGAGACGTCTCACAAATCTGACGACAATGGACGCAGGGGGGCCAGGACGCATACTGCCGCCCGCCGCGTGACGTCCTCCCGTACGAATCGGCTATCGATGGCAGGCGTCCACCATGCTCGGAGTCACGTTCAAGCCCACTGCTCGTCCCACCCCAGCAATCGTCTCCATCACATCTTCGTCCGCCTTCCCGGGAACACCGTGGATCTCGAGCGTATACCTTCTCTTATACTGCTCTTGGTCATCGAAACGATCCTGAGTAGACTGCAGTCGCTCACCAACTTTAATTTCAATCTGAAGAGTAGTGGGAAAGTGAGAGTACTGAAGAAAAGCTGCCCAAAGGCTGCCCCAAAGCTGGCTCAAGGCTACCCCAAAGCTGCCCCCAAATCTACCCCGAATCTGATTCTTGGCTCTAACCTTGCCCAACCCAATGTAATCTGAACTAACTTAACCTAGCCATACCCCTAATCTCACAGTAAACCTCAAATGAAGATCCTCATTCCCACTTTTTTGGAAAAAACTAGATCCAGCTTTTTTATTTCTTGAATAACTAAGAAACTGTTAATTTTACAAAAAAAATTACAAGAATAACTTTTTCCAGTAAATCTAATTATGAATCCATTGACACCCCATTTGTTGAGATTGAACAGAAAATAAGGATCTTATGGGGAAATTAGATTATGATTTCTTGAATAACTAAGAAACCATTAATTTTACAAAAAATTACAAGGATAACTTTTTCCAGTAAATCCATTTGTTAGGATTGAACAGAAAGTAAGGATCTTATGAGAAAAATTAGATCCAATTTCTTGAATAACTAAGAAACCATTAATTTTATCAAAAAGCTACAAGAATAATATTTTTCAGTAAATCCATTTGTCAAGGGATCAGTCTAACCTTACTCAACTTTTTCTGAAACTCAGCAACAAGCACTCAGAATCACTAATGATATTTTTATGTTGAGACCTAGCACAGCTCCCTTTCTTAAGGAACACCAACCTCAGCACTAAACCCCCCCACATATGGTGGGGGGGTGACCCTCTGTCTTTAACCAGCTAAGTTTGAACTACTTGAAAACTCACTTGAAAAGTTGAGTTAGGTTAGACTGATCCCTTGACAAATGGATTTACTGAAAAAAAATTATTCTTGTAGCTTTTTGATAAAATTAATGGTTTCTTAGTTATTCAAGAAATTGGATCTAATTTTTTTCATAAGATCCTTATTTTCTGTTCAATCCTAACAAATGAATTTACTGGGAAAAGTTATCCTTGTAATTTTTTTTTAAATTAATGGTTTCTTAGTTATCCAAGAAATCATGATCTACTTTTCCCATAAGATCCTTATTTTCTGTTCAATCTTGACAAATGGGGTGTCAATTGACTCATAATTAGATTCACTGGAAAAAGTTATTCTTGTAATTTTTACATTGGGTTGGGTAAGGTTAGAACCAAGAATCAGATTTGGGGTAGATTTGGGGGCAGCTTTGGGGCAGCCTTGAGCCAGCTTTGGGGCAGCTTTGGAGCAGCTTTTCTTCAGTACTCTCACTTTCCCACTACTCCGAAGTGAATCTATGAGCTGCTGCTGACGATCAATTATCTCGCTCTCCTTACTAATTAAACTATTAAGTTCACTCTGCCCATCCTGACCAGTTTTAATCATATTTTTTAGCTCCTCCATACTGGCAGAGAACTGCGAATGACTATTTCTAATTAATTGCTCCAAAGACTCCATTGAGACAGTAGGATCGGTTATATTCGAAATGTTTGACTCAGGGATCACGCTAGTTTTAACTGTTTTAACTGTTGTGCCATCTAACGAGTGTTGTCTCGATGTACGCTGTTGTTCAAGACAATCAGGACAGCACCACGATGAGTTTTTTAGAAATGACAAATCACTTGGTTTTATATTAAGACAAGCTATATGAAAATAGAAATTACACTCCTTTACAGAAGATCAGCTACGTCAGATCGATTAACCGGTTGCTTGCACTTTCCACAGGCACTCATGCTATTACGAATTAGAGCAGTTTTATAAATACAACTCAAAGTAATGGTTTTAAACTGTCAAAAAACTCACGAATTAACTCAATTAATAGGTTAGAATGCTCAATTCAATAGATAGTCCATAGACGGATCAGGTAGTTACAGTCTAATCATCGGCGATAAGAGAGACAAAAACAATACACCTTTCCGTTCAAACTCCGAACTGATACAGTTTAACCCCCCCTCTCCTCAATGTGTGCAGCCCTCCATCTTGTTTAGGATTGATTGACTCAATTATCGTTCTATCGCATGAGTTCAAAAGACTTGAGTAATGTCAAAATGCTCCGAATTTCATTGAATTGTTTGAAATATCGAGCTACAAAATTTAAAACGTTTGAAGCAATTTTACGGTTTTTTGAACTCTTTCGTTTGATGGATGAATTTGTATGTGGACGAACTATTGTGTGGTGTATAATCTTTTCATGGATATGAATATTAACCACTACAACACTCGTCTTTTGAACCCTTCAAACTCGTCTATCCCAAGTGATTGTGAGGATTAATTAATTGTTCTAATTAATTGATTAAAAACCGAAAATGGGTGGAGATGAACAGCGAGAAGAATAAGATGGAAAAGAAGGATAAATTATTTCAACATTAAAAAGAACAAGAAATCGGAGGAGATGCTAATTAAGAAAAGAGAATTATTATTCAAAAATATTATTATTAAATAAAATTAGTTCAATGATATGAAAAAGAACAAGAAATCGGAGGAGATGCAAATAAAGAAATTAATTAATCTCCTCCGATTTCTTGTTATTTTTAATATCAATAACAATTTCTTATTCTTCTTGTTGTTCTTCTTCTCCATTCTGCTGTTCATCCATTTTTGGTCTAATCACCCAATTGATTAATTAATTAATTGCGTGAATTAATTCAATAGGGATGCGATCGTGTAATTTCTAACGGCCTTGGCAGAAAATTCACCTCGTATCTAAGATAAAATTATGTTTGGTGATGTGAATGAGCTCTTATGTAAGTAAGGAGTTGAGATATGATTTTGCATACAAAAATGATCATACATATTCACAAATATTCATAAACATACTCCTATCAAATTTGGCAGCTTTAAGACAGTGCAAACTTCGTAAATGACTACACTAAACGCCGCTTATTCAGAACGTCTGGTCACCATGTCGCCAGTAGAATCCTTGGGCGAAATAGCATAGTATTAATAACCGGTAGCCAAGTACTGACAACTTCTGAGTGAAGCTCAGTTTCTTGAAAAGATGACGCAGATGGAGGAAAGAGGAAGAAAGAGTGAAACAGCAGCCGGATGCTTAATGAGGCAATCGCGTGAAACTATGCAAGCGAGGAGGCAGCAACAAGAAAATATTATATTGATTCGCGGAAGCGATCGCTCATTTTCAGCAACCTATAAAAACCAAAAATGGGTGGAGTTGAACAGCAGAATGGAGAAGAACAGCAAGAAGAATAAGATGGAGAAGAAGAAGGAATTATTTCAATGATATTAAGAAAAACAAGAAATCGAAGGAGATGTAAATGAAGAAAAAAGAACTGGAATGAGGAGATTAATAAGAGGAAGGTGATGTAAGATAGAAATGGAAAGGAGAGCGAAGCGGAGTAGACTGAGAAGCATGAACGAGAATAAGAAGAAAATAGAAGAAGAACAAGAAGGAAGGAGAATGAATAGAGAAGAAGGAGAATATGAAACTGGAAAAAATGAGAGAAGGAAAACGAAGCGTTGGTATATCAAGGAGAATAATTAAGTAGAAGTGAAATAGACAAGATCAAAAAATAAGGAGAAAGAGGAGGAAGCAAAGTTTAAAAAATGGAAGGTGGGAAGTGGAAGAAGTATTAAAAATAAAGCACGAGGAAAGATAAATGAAAAGACAATACGGCGTAATTAAGTGAAGGAGTTAAGTAGAAGTAGTGAAACGAGTAGAACAATAGGAAAACAGTCCTACAATAGGAACTAGGGAGCGTAGGCAAAGTACACGAGTGATGGAGAACAGAAATAAAATGAAAAAACTGGTTATTTTGTAGAATGAGGCGAAAAAATTCAAGATGGAAGAATGGGGCATGAGAAGGAGAGAAGAGAATGAAAGAAAATGGAAAATGACTGCGATTGGAGACCAACAAGGAAAGGTGAGAAATAATGACAACGAAGAGTGGAGGTAGATGAGAAGACGCAAGCTGATAGATAGAAGATGAGAAAGGACATGAAGAAGACGTATAAGGAAAAGAAAAGAATGAAGAAGTTGTAAAAAATCAGGTTGCTGTTGATGACTTGCTGTTATTTGCAACCAAGTGATTCCTTCGAATTTGATATGATCAGCAGCAGTCAGCGACTCTGTCGAAAAAAAGCAGCAACCAAGACAGAAAGCAACCAGTTGACGTCAATTATTATAAAACCTGTTTCCACCAATTTCTTTATCAATGAAGCAATATTAGGCTACCGTTGTCCGGAAATTTCTCAGTTGAAACTATTTGGTCCATCATTATCCTTCCTATAACAAGCACACACTATCCTCTATCTCATGTAGGCATTTATAGGGAAAAGATTGCGGTTAAGTTTCGAAAGTGATATTTTGGTTGTTATCCATATTGAATGAGAAGACTCATAGTTATCAGAGCCACAAATTTATTAAAATAACGAGATAACGGTTGTTACACGCTTTTCAATAAAATAAACATAGAGTATACAGCATACAGAGGGAGGGTCTTAGTTCTTCGATTTATCAGTCCATCAGTGCTTATTTTGACAATTTCTTGAGGCAATTGGGAAGTTGAGAGGTTCATTTTTCGAGTCTCACGTCATCAAGTTTTCGTTGCAGGCTAATACACAGTCAGCTACACCGAACTAGTCAGGGATTAGTGAGAATGAGTTAGAGAGAAGTTAGTGGAAGGTTTAAAGTTGGGTTAGGGAAACGTTCTCCTGCCATTCCCACAATTCGACACTCTTTCAATTCATTTAAACGTCATAGCAAAGGCGGTCCATACACCGGACATACGAGGGCTATTTTTTTTTCAACTTCCAATGTGGTATAAAAAAGAAACTAGTGAGAGTAATTGAATGAATTTATTATCAAAAGCTATTTACATTATTAGTTACTTCTCAACATAGTCACCATTCAGATTGAGGCATTTTTCATACCTTGTTCATAGAAGTTAGCCGCCAGTGATTTGAGATGGGTTTTCACAGCATCTTGCAGCGCATCGTCTATTCGGAAGCTCTGCCCTCCTAGCATTTTCTTCAGTTACGGGAAAAGGTCATAGTCGCTTGATGCTAAGTCTGGGCTATACGCCAGATGGTCAAAAACGTGTCATTTAAACCCGTCAAGAAGATGCTTCGTCAGCAGCACTGTGAGGACGGGCGTTGTCACCCTTGGTCCCCTTCATCATGAATGTCAACTCGTCCATCTTTAAATTTCCTACACCAATCACGCACTGCACTGTCACTCATAAAGCTTTCACCATATACTCGTTTCATTCTACGGTGAATTTCTGCTGTGGATAACCCTTCAGCTTGCAAAAAACGAATTACACTTCGCAACTCACACTTGGCGGGAGATTCTATCATATTAGCCATGTTTATGTGTTGCTAGATGAACTGGTAATGACGACAGATGGCCGAAAACGAGTGAGGTTATAGTGTGAGATGTGCATAGTCAGCTGCCGTGCATTGTTGGCCAATGCCGCTCGCATTGCCATTTGCCATCTAGCAGCACGATCGGAAGTTGAAAAAAAAATAGCCCTCGTATTAATAAAAATCAACAGATATTCAAAAGTATGAAAATAAACGATTGTGTAAAACGGGGAAACTATCTATCTGATCTTGAAACTAGTAGCTGTAATATCATTTTTCTACCAATCACTATCACTGACGGTATTTTCGCTATTGTAGAGGTTATTACTCATCTTTGGTCAATAGCTGAAAAATTACTTGACAATGACGAGAAAATATAAAACCAGATTGGAAAAATACAGAAACTATTAAAGCATCCCTTTTGATGCAGGAATGCATTCGGTTGTATTAATTTCAACTAAGATTACTTCGATAAAAAATTACAATCATACTGCGACTCCTAATCCTACTCAATTATTCAAGCTGTATTCCTCATTTCTCACTTCAACTTTCTGTTTTCCTGCTTAACATAGTTTTCCTCCCACCCAATTTTCTGATTCTCCTGTTTAACTACATCCCTACTCCTTCTGCTCTTTCATCCTTCAGGAATAACCTGTATTTTTCCGCTTCTTCTATTCCCTCGATTTCTCTTGCTGAAGGATGATTTCCTGAAGAAAAGGTTTCCTCTTCCTTTTTCATCCTCCTCAACGTTACTCTTTAATTCTCCTCCTGCTGAAGTACTTCTCCATCACCTTCAACTGTCCCTCCCTCTTCACCATTTCTTCTTCGTCTTCGTTTTCCCTTCTTCGGTTCTTGTTCTGCCTCTCCTTCTTCACCACCCCTCTCTATTATCATCGCAATAATTTCGTCGTGCTTTAATCTCTTTTTCTCAGCTCATCCTTGTTCTTCTTTATCTCTTATCTTTCACCATCCGTCTATCCCGTCCAAGTCCGCTTCATCTTGCTCTCTCTAACTTATTGTTCTCTCTCTATTCTCGTCTCAAATCTCAAGCTGATAAAAATTTATTACATTTTCCAATCATTTTAATGAATTTTCTTTTCGTACTTGCTTCCATATTTCGGTTATTCAGCTCTACCTTTGCTTCTATTCGCAATTCTCAAGTTAATATCAATTTATGAAATTTTCAAGTAGCCTCCAAGCTATTTTCAAAATTGCAAATTCCCTTTTTACAAGTCTTACAGAGAACTCTTGATAAACTTCAATTGAGAAACATTTCATTGTGAGTAGACAGAATGATCTTGCAATTACAATTCTAAATGAATTGTCAATGAATTTCATAGGAGAGATATTCATACAAACAGATTTGAAATCATGTGCAAGATGAATTCGTCAGGAAAATTGAAAAGCTTTAATTGGAATGGAATAGAATATTTTTTTCAAAAAAAAAACATCACAATCTAATTCACTTTTTGCAATAGCATACATATAGAGTCATCCACGGGAAACGGCTGTTTTTTAAATGGACAAGACTCCCCTATTTTTAAGTTTAAAAATCATTCATTGGCAGAAATACCTTTTTTTAGAACATGCAATTTGACTAACTCATGTACGAAAAATAAAATCATTAAGATGGTGTCCATTTTCGCACGCTGACAAATGTTGAGATGCTGTTTGTTTCCACTCTCTCCAATAGTTGAGGATTGATCTGAGCGACTTTCTGCGCTATAGCTTTTCGCAATTCGACCAACGTACGAAGCTTGTTTTCATACACAAGACACTTCAAAAATCTCCACAAGTAAAAATCACACATCGAATGATCTGGGGGCCAATGCAGATTACCGAGTCTAGAGATAAAGTGATTAGGGAGTATAGCCTGTCTTACACGTTCGGAGAACTACGGAGAACATGGAGTTCTCATGGATCGTCTATGTTCTTTAGACGACCATAGAAATATGACCAGCTACGCGAGCGCGAACTTATGTGTTTGTACTCACAATCTCAGTTTGAGACTAAACTCACTGAGAGCTAAACCAGCTTATTAATAAAATAACTTTACTATTGTAATTACTCTATCATATCTTCAAAAATAACTCATCAATGAAGCCCCAGATAAATTTTATTCAGTTTGTTCACTAGGCAGGATTCACCAAAGTGTGAGGTGAGGCGTCAGTGTGTTCAACATCTTTAGGAGAATGCTTTAAAATAATCCTCGCATTTTGCCTCCATGTTTCCTACCTTCACTTGACCACACACATTCATAAAACCTAATCTATCAGCGATACTTTCCAACAACAAGCGTCTTGTTCGAGTAAGATCCTCATGTATGTCGACGCTGGTTCAAATCAAATCAAATTTTTTATTCGCAATTTAAGCAATTGAGGGTCGGTCCTGCCAAACCCAAAGGTTTTTCGGCGGGTGCCCAGTTACGAAAGAAAAACAAGTTACAAAAGTTAAAAAAAGTTAGACAGAATAAATATGACACATCAAAAGGATAAGATAGAAGAAAACAAATACAAAGTGCTAAAAATAAATATACATCAGATTTTGCTAGAAAGTTAATAAAAAATGGAAAATAATTAAAATCTATTAGAAAAGAATTAAAAGGGAAAGGGAAAACTGTTCCTTTTAATTGAGAGATGACAGTGTGACGGACCTGATAGCTGATGAACTTTACTAGTAGCAGTCGAGGCATGAGTTGCGCACCAGTAACCGTCGATCTTCCTCCGACGCGATGACATCAGTCGATATCAGTAGGCACATTGATAAACCAAGCTTATCTATATCTATAAAAGGCTAAGTCGCGATGACCATCAAGACCTCAAGACCATCCACTAAGAAAGGATTTTCAAAAATTTGCCCAAAAATGTTGTACTTTTTAACCGCTCATTGCACAGCAAAGTCATGAGGAACGTTTTTGTTCAGCTACGAAAAAACTTAGATCGATGAAAGAAAACTCCGACCAGGAGCACAGGGGGGTCCAGGAGAGGGCATTTTTCAAAAAAATCATGTAAAATCACACTAGAGCCCAAACTATTTGGCCTACAGAGTTAAAATGTGTCACAAATATTCTTCAAACATGCCAGACGCGAACTAAGAACGGATTTAGAGATATTTTGTCTCTAAGGGCTTCAAAGGATGAAAAAGGATCCCATTAAGTAAGCTTTGAAGATGATGAAGTGAATGCAATATGAAACTGAGATAATTGACACGTATTCTAACATATGTTGCAATCATTGGAAAGCTTCAGATGGAGTCTCATACATTCCAATTAGGGCAAAGCACAGAGGTTTTCTTTGGTTAGGTTGTTGATATTATTCTCAAATTCAAATTCTATTGTCATCAAAAATCACATTAAAAACTTTCTTAAGCTGCGTTCACACCAAAGTTAGCGTTTGCTCAACGCACACTGGGATCGCGCCACGCCGCGCCGCCGCGTACGGACATGACTCTCCACCCGACCACTGCCTCCATTCGGGTTAGTCTAGTCATTTATATGCGCAGCCACAGAGTCCACGCACATCCCCTCACTATCGGTATCAGGTAGCCGGAATATACAGACGTTGTTTTCCTCTGGTATTGTGTAAGTAGACTTTTTTTTACGACTTTTCTCCCCTCCCCCCTCACCCCGCACCCATCCTACATACCCCCACCGCCCCCGCTCCTGCCGCACCTCTCCTGCTCCCTCCGCCGCTCCTTAGAAGGAGAAGAACCTCTCCCCCTCTCTCTCTCTCTCTCTCTCTCTCTCTCTCTCTCTCTCTCTCTAGAAGAAGAAGAAGAAGAAGAAGAAGAAGAAGAAGAAGAAGAAGAGGAAGATGATACCGATGATGCTCTCTCTCTCTCTCTCTCTCTCTCTCTCACTTTCTCTAGGTGGAAGAAGAAGAAGAAGGAGAGGAAGAAGAAGAAGAAGATGATAACGATGATGCTCTCTCTCTCTCTCACACACTCTCTCTCTCTCTCTCTCACTTTGTCTAGTCATGCTCCATTTAATCTATAGATAGTCACGGTCTATTTCAATTAGTCTATTACTGACAGATTTAAGTGAAATGACCTTGGAAGTAGAAGATGGAGAGGAATGGAGAATGAGAAATTCAATGACTCTAGTGCTGACAGATTAAAGTGAATCTATTTTGGATGTAGAAGAATGGAGAATGAAAAATTCAATGACTCTCCTGCTGACAGATTGAAGTGAATCGAGTTTGGAGGGAGAATGAGAAAAAGGAGAGAAAGGTTACTATCAGCAAGTGAAACGAGAATCTCATCTTACTGACAGATTTAACTGAAACATCTCACTTCCAACTGTGGGATTTTTACTGTGGAGAAGAAGAATGAGAAATCCAAGACTCTCCTACTGACAGATTTAACTGAAACATCTTACTTCTAACTGTGTGATTTTCAACCAAAGTGAATCGAGTTTGGAAGTAGAAGAAGGAGAGGAATGGAGAATGAGGAATTCAATGGCTCTACTGCTGACAGATTAAAGTGAATCGAGTTTGGAAGGAGAATGAGAAAAAGGAGAGAAAGGAGAGCTTCAACTGAAACATCTTTGTCCAACTGAGAGATTTAAGTGAAACGAAAATTTCATCTTACACTCAGATTTAACCAAGTCATCTTTGTCTAACTGTGAGATTGAAGTGAAACAATAATCACATTCAAAAAATTTAACATGCTATCATAGAGAAGTATAAGAACAGAGGAGAAATTCAATGGATCTACTGCTGACAGATTAAAGTGAATCGAGTTTGGAATGAGAATGAGAAAAAGGAGAGAAAGGAGAGCTTCAACTGAAACATCTTTGTCCAACTGACAGATTTAAGTGGAACGAAAATTTCATCTTACACTCAGATTTAACCGAGTCATCTTTGTCTAACTCACAGATTTAAGTGAAACAATAATCACATTCAAAAAAATTATCATGCTATCTTAGAGAAGTATAAGAACAGAGAAGAAGTAGTCGCTTCCAAAAAGAGGAAGAAGTAGAGGAAAGAAGAAGTGTGTCTAACTGTCAGATTTAAGTGAAACAATATAATAACAACCTTCCAAAGAGAGGAAGAAGTATGAGAATAGAGAAGAAGAGGAAGAAGTAGTTGCTCTCAAAAAGAGGGAGAAGTAGAGGAATGGAGAAGAAGAAGAAGAAGAATAGGAAGAAGTAGAAATAAGAAGTGTGTCTAACTGACAGATTTAAGTGAAACGATAATCACATTCCATCATGTACAATAGCTTCCAAAAAGAAGAATGATAGGAAGAAGAAGAAGTTATGAATGCAGTGTGCTACGCACTAAGAAATTCTACAAGTCAGGCTTGACAATGCTAATTGCTTCTCTAAATCACACACACACTATTTGCATGGAGAAATGGAACTTCCAGTGACAGGTTTTTTCTTAAGGAAATAACAGAACTGAGGCATGTATCTAACTGACAGATTTAACTGAATTGTTATTCTTCTCTATGGACTTGTCGTTACAGCAATGGTAAGTGGAAATCTAAAAACAACTCAAGTAATACTGACAGTGAAGAGTGATTCTAAAATTTCAGTCAGAGCTGTAGCAAGCCTTGAAACATTCTTATCAAGTCTACCATCTCATTTTTCACTTCTTTCTCACAACACCATTTGTATGGAGAAATGAAACTTCCAGTGACAGGTTTTTCTTAAGGAAATAACAGAACTGAGGCATGTATCTAACTGACAGATTTAACTGAATTGTTCTTCCTCTCTATGGACTTGTCATTGCAGCAATGGTAAGTAGAAATCTCAAAACAATTCAAGTAACACTGACAGAAAAGAATGATTCTGAAATCTCACTTTATGCAAACAGCCAAGCTTGGAAAATTCGATTCATTCTTATCAAGTACTTACTTTCTCATTCTAAGTCTCATTCTCACTTCTTCTAATGGAAGAGATTCAATTCATCTTGTTTTATTCAATTTGATCTTACTATATGTACATTATTTGTAGTAAAGTTTTTAAAGGATCAGTCATAAGAAAAAACCATGAAGCTTCACACCTTCTATTTTATACAATTTTCTGCATCACCAAAATTGAGAAAATGGAGCATCAGAGTTGAAGCAAAATTAGATGCAGTAAAGTTGCACTGATGTAAAGATGCAGTATATTAGTTGCAGCTAAATAAAGAAAGCAGCATACTACTTGATTGTAGAATGTAAACATACCCATATTTGTAGATAGCAATATGGATGAAATTTTAATGATAGTACTTGAGCAAAGTGCACAATTGATAAAAGTACATAATTACATTGAAGTGTAACAAAAAATCAGTGGTTCTGTAGATATGCATGTTGACTGAGATGCAGTAGCAAGAAAGATTTTCATCTCAAGAGATGTTCAATCAAATAGAAGAAATATGTAGCTGTAAATGTCCAAAATAAAATCCGTATAGACAAATTGTTAAATGTAGACAAAATAAAAATGATTTGAAAATCACAGAGCAAGAAGCAAAGATGATGAATGAGAGAGCACAAAAAGATCAATCATAATATTCTAGAGGGACATCAAGAAATAGTATAAGATCGCATGCAATTGATCACAATGCAGTCAAAGATAATTGAAGTGAGACAAAAAAAAAAATCAGCGGTTCTTTTGATACACATGTTTACTGAGATGTAGTAACAAGAAAGATTTCCATCTCAAGATAGATAGATAGATAGATAGATAGATAGATAGATAGATAGATAGATAGATAAACGAATTTATTTCAGGAAACAAAAGATACATTTCACAAGTAATCAGTAATGTCACTAGTGTAACAGAACAACAACTAAAAAAAATTGTATTATTAGCTCAAATTCGATAAGCTTAGCCGAAGCCGTCAGCCAGAGTTGAGTAGTTTCTACTATCTAATCTTGATAGAAAATTCTCCCAAAAAAAATTCGGATTCTACTTCTAAATATAATTGATGAAACAACAAACGTAAACCAAAACTGTTATCGAAGACCAAAAGCAACCCCCAGCAGCTTCATCCTTATCTGTCCTAAACTAATATTATCACTACACTTTTGAAAAACATCATTCATTATTCGATAATAATTTCAGCAACAACTGAAAAAGCATTCCTCGGATCATTTGCCAGCACTATGAAATAAATTTAAAATAGAATATATGACATGGTGAGTAAGTAACTCAATGAACAATAACAAGAGAATAAATGAATGAATAAATTCAATGTATGGCAACTCAAATTGAACCTAAATTACACATGTATAAAATGTAAATGTGTACATGTAAATGTACACATATGTATTGTAAATTACATAACTTATCAAATATATTACACTGAGAAAAAACTTGAATTACATATGAAGCATCATTATCTCCTACCATAGGGCCATAGAAAAAGAAAAGACAAGGAAAATTTTACCTATACAATCATATCATAAAAGTTAATAGCTACAGAAGATTAATCTTATACTTACTATAAATATAAATAAACCGATATTTAACATAGATAAATCGATAATATTATGTAAACCAAGTCTAATTTTATCTTTAAAAATTAAATTCCCTTACAAGAAAATCTCTATATTTCTGTGCTGATGTCAAAAAACCTATTAAGCATTTCCAATTCTCGCCATTCAAATACTCATGTACCATTTCATTAGTCATAACCGAGCAGCCGAACCATTTTACTCGGAATTCCGATAAGGCTTTACATCTTCCAATAAAATGATAGGTGTCTTCCACCTCACCACTGTTGCATAAAGAACATATGTAACTATTTTCTCCACGATCCACTCTAAAATTCAATGGCAATAATGCTCCCCTCGCCCTAAAAATAATGCTGATCATTCTTCTTTTATTATTGTCATTTATATAACCTGATTGCAATCCATTCCTCCCTAAATTAAAGTAAATTTGATGAAACTGAGAAGTTGCTGCCCTGTCCCACCATAAACCTTGAAATTTATCACGTATCCTGCCCACAATCTTTTCGCATCCTCTTCCCCAAAGATCTGGTTGGTTCATGGGATCTACCCACTCTTCATTAAATTCATAAAATAATTTTCTCCAATCTTTATACCAACCACTCTTCTTCTGCGTCAGTAATATTGATACTCTCTTCGTAAATCTAGAATCCGGCTGTGCAAGAGTTTTTAATATGTATTTGTAATTCATTTTCAATGTTTGAAGCCACATAACATCTCTACCACTTTCTAAATATACTATGTAGTTGGGAGTATTCTTTGGTATACCGTACAATCGTTTAATAAAAAACCTATTGAAACGTTCTATATCCTCCCTCTCTTGACATCCCCAAACCTGCCCTGCATATGTGATTGTTGACTTGCTAACTGCTTCGAAAAATTCCATTTCGTAGATACTGGTACCTCATCATTACCAATTAGCTTACGCCATAAACTATTGATACCATACCTCGCTGCCGTCAATTTACTCGCAAAATGTGTTGTTAGTGACAAGGTGGGTGTAAGCGTAATTCCTAAATATTTATATTCATTTACTACTTCAATAGCTTCCCCACCGTAATGCCATCTCTCACTTCTACTCAATCTACCACCCCTCCTAAACACTATCATTTTGGATTTTTCCCTGTTCAAAACTAAGTTCCATCGGTTGCAATATTGCTCCAGCCTGTTGATCATACTCTGCATTACATTTACGTTATCAGCTAAGAGAACTAAATCATCCGCATATAAAAGTGAATTTATTTTTGATTCTCCTACCATCAAGCCTCCGCCTAAACTCTCACAGATATCATATGTGAAAAGATTGAATAAAATTGGGGATACCAAACAACCCTGTTTTAATCCGCTTACAAGCCTGATATCTTCTGTTACGCCCTTATCACACCATATAACTGAGGACGTATCTTCATATAAGGCTTTGATCATGCGGACAAATTTATTTGAAACTCCTATCTCTAATAGTTTATACACGAGAGCATCCCTATCTATAAAGTCGTACGCGGCCTTGAAATCAACAAAAAAACAATAAACTTTCTTATGTCTCACGTTTGTATAATACTTAATTAAACTCTGTAATACAAATATGTTATCTATGGATGAGTACCCCGCCCTGAAACCTGCTTGGTTCTCCGCAATAATGTTCCTTAATTTTACCCATTCTTCTAACCTTTTCAAGAGGATACCTACGTAAGCTTTGTACATTGAGTTCACAAATGAAATAGCCCTATAATTATTTGGGTCTTTAGGGTCTCCTTTCTTATGCAGGGGAAATATTATTGATTTTTTAAAAGCTACCGGACATACTCCTTTATTGTAAACTTCATTAAAAAATTTACACATTAACTCTTTAAATTCTAAAGGGGCTCTTTTATAGAATTCAGCGGGAATTCTATCTTCACCCGGAGCTTTTCCATTTTTTAATTTTCTTAATGATGAGTTGACTTCCTCCATACTGATCACCCTATCCAGCATATCATTGTTATGTAAGGGCTCTGCATATATCGTTGAACCGCTAACTCTCAAAGGTGTGTATAATTGCTTGAAGTGACCTATCCATTCTTCTGCACTTATGTGTGCTGCGTGTGCTGCTTGTGTTGCGTTATATCCTTTAAGTTTTCTAACCATCTTTCAAAACATTTTCGAATCCTTAACTGTACCAACCTTGTTTTTTACGTCCTCCCAATATTTTCCCTTCTTGCTTGAGATGTAGTAACAAGAAAGATTTCCATCTCAAGAGATGTTCAATCAAATAGAAGAAATATGTAGCTGTAAAAGTCCAAAATAAAATCCATATATAGACAGATTGTTAAATGTAGACAAAATACAAATGATTGAAAATCACAGAGCAAGAAGCAAAGCTATTATTTGATTCCTCTATCAGGCGAGATGTATAAGCTACAACTAGATGAGTAGAGTTTTTTGAAAGCCACAGAGACATTCGGGGAACAGCAACTAGCAGAATTTGAAAAAGAAATACAAATTTGAGAGAGAAACTTGAGTGTATTTCGATCATAGTGACTTGTGATCACAATCCCTTACACTGTCGAAGGAGATTTGTCTATCAAGAGGAATAATTTGTGTCAAATGCTATAAGGAACATAGATTTTCTATCAATTGAGTTTCTGTCACAAGCATGGAAAACCTTTTATGGAATACTGTAATAACACCACAATGCTGGAAAATTAAGATTACAATATGATGTAAGTAAGATACTCTTTGCTTGAGTAAACTTAACACTTTGCTTCAAGCAATAGAATATTTTTGGTACGAATTTTTGTTGTTAGCATCCTTTGTTAAACAATAAATATGTCTAGTTAGATGTACATTTTCAACATGAATTAGATTACAGTAAATGATCACTCTCCAGATTAGTATGAATCATCTCACTACTCTTAACCCACACTCAAAGTTAGAGTGAAGAGTCGAGGGTGAAAAAACACTATAATTTCATTGGCTTTAGCTGTTGTACAATATTCTTACTCACAGTGTTGGATAATTTCTTCATTTTGGAGGAGAAGGGAAGTGTGATATTTCATAGTTTGGAAGCCACACACTTACAAGAAAGACTTTGGGAAACCAAACATAGATTTATAAAATTAGAATCAAGCTGGGTGAAAAGATTCATGCATGAGGAAAGAGATACTGATGTAATAGTATCAGTCAAGTGACTTATTTAGAAAATAGCATTGCTAACACTTTGAACTCAAGTTTACACCTTTGACAGTAGTAAACTCATGAAAACAAATGCAAGAGCATATAGTATAGTTTTTCCTACACTGTTTTGACAAACAAACAGAAACTTTATTTTCTGTAACGAATTTCTAAAATTGAATTTTATAATATAGATACTATGCGATTCATCAGATAAATGTGACAAAGCTTGTTGCTGACACGGGTTAGAATCATTGTTGCAAAACAAATGGATCAAATAGATCATCTCAAATAGATCATCACGCAGACGGGTCTCCAGTCTTGCAGCGAAGCGGTCGTCGAAATAATCTTTTAAAAGTAGCGCCTCTAGTGCCTCGGTTATTATTTGGTTTTGCTGTTGCTGATAATGATTACTCTGCTGCTGTTGATGAGCCGGTGCATTAGCAGCCTTATCTTTGCTGGTTTTCGAACTGGCCGTTGCACCAGTCGTTTGTGGTGACAAAACCATCACTATTTATAGTTCATAAAAAGTAGAGAATACACATTATGAATATGATTTTAAATATATATTTGAGCAGAAAACTGGGGATGATCAGCTTACTCTCACTTGTAGAAAAAAACCGTCACAATTTGTAATGGAAAGTCCACGACATATTTTAGGGAGCTCTCCTTTTGCACGTCAGTCCTTAAGTATTCTTATCGCAATTCAAATTCTGCTTTCCAGAAATTTACACTTTATACAAGTCATTATACGAATAGATAAGACTTCTGAACTACAAAGCCACTAATCATTCCAGTAAGCCTATAAGAAATTGGTCTGAAAATAATTACAAATAATAAAATAACTATTCTTCCAAGCATGTTCCAATCTCAAGGGTGCAATATGAGACTTAACTAACTCATCAAAACTCTAGACTGTCAAACCTCCTTAATCGTTCCTTAAAGGAGGGCGCACACAAATCGTCATCGGACGGACGGTACGCATCGGACGGATCGGACGATTAGATTTGATGCATTGTTTTCAATTCAGTCAAAACCCCAGAACTCTCTGGAAATGCATAGATGAAAGCAATCATACAAATGAAGACATAAAAATTGAAGCATCGACATTGAGTAGTTTCTTTGCGGAAGTGGGTATGAGACATGCAGAAGCTATACATATTAATAAAAATGCAGAGGATCTGCAATTTAATAACTATAGTACCCTTCAAAATTCATGGTTCCTAACTCCAGTTGAATCTTCAGATGTAGAAGAAATTATATCTAAATTGAAAAAAAAGGCCACAGAAAAAGGCTAGCTAGTCCTGGGACAGATAACATATCCAACTTTACTTTGAACCAAATTGCTCAGTATATAGCGGCGCCTCTAGCTGATATTATAAATAAAATTTTTGTAACAGGGACTTTCCCTGATCATTTTAAAGTTGCAAAGCTGAAACCAATATTCAAGGGGGGTGACAAAACTAAACCCAGTAACTACAGACCAATCAGCCTTTTAAGCAATTTAGATAAAATAGTTGATAAGCTAATTAAACAAAGATTAATTAACTTCTTAGACAAATACAATATTATAGAAAAACAACAGTTTGGATTTCAAAGAAATAAAAGCACAGAAGATGCATTGTGTAGTTTTGTGAATCAGATTAGCAATAATTTGAATAACAAAAATAAAACTATGTCAATATTTTTAGACTTATCAAAAGCTTTCGATACAATACCACATAACAAACTTTTAAAAAAAAATACAAAAAATAGGTATAAGAGGAATTACTTTAGATTTATTCAAAAGCTATTCACAGGGTAGATCCCAAATATTGACCTTAAATCCACAGAAAAGCACCCTAATCCTGACATCTTATGGTTTACCACAAGGTACTGTTTTATCACCGATTTTATTCCTTATCTATGTAAATGATCTTTTGAAATTAAAATTGAAAAATGGCAAGATTGTGTCATTTGCAGATGATACAGCAATAGTCTTCACCAGTGCTGATTGGAGGAGTTTGTTCAGCGATGCAGAAAAAGATATATTGACAGACAAAAGATGGCTTGACATGAATACCATGAGTTTGAATGTAAACAAAACAAAATATATAACATTTTCACTAAATTCAACTGGACAACCGGAAAATCGTTTAAAGCTGAAACTGCATTCACTTTGCACAAATCATTCAATATGTAACTACCCAGAAATAGAAAAAGTAAATAATACTAAATATCTTGGAGTAATAATTGATGAAAACTTTAAATGGCAATCTCATATAACTTTTCTGTGTAAAAAACTAAACTACATTTCTTATAAATTCTATAGATTAAACAAAATATTGAATATAAATAACTTAAAAACCGTTTATCATGCCATAGTTGAATCAGTTTTACAATATGGATTAGTGATATGGGGTGCTGCATATCATGTACACATGGAAAATCTATTTATCATTCAAAAAAATATAATGAAAACTATCTTGAATAAACCAAGGTTATACCCAACTAATCTAATTTTCCTGGATTTTGATGTTTTTACCGTGAGACAACTATATGTCAAAGTCTTAATAAAATACTTGATAAAAAATAAAAATATCTTCCCAAAGTTGATCAAGAACACTTATCATTTCAGACCGGGTGTAACAGAGGAATTTCAAGTTTATCTTACTAAACTTCCATTGATCAGAAGACAGCTAATTTACACAAGCAGTAAAACTGATCAATGCAATACCTTTTGACTTGGATTTCAAAATTAGTAAAAAGAGCTTCAATGAGTGGATTAAGAGGGAATATTTCTTTACCTTAAATATAGCAATTTAATTTAGATTATTTTATTTACATTTTATAGTATTTTCTCTGCACAATATTAGTTTGATTTTTCATGATTCTGCTGTTATAAAATTTTGTAATTATTAGTTAAATTTTAACTTTAACTTTCTGCATTATTTCGAAATATTATGTTTTTCTTTAACTGTTTTGCAACTCTCACCAGCGGGCAAAGATTTTCTTTTTGCTGGTGATGCCTAGATTTTATATTTTATTTTAATTTTATTCAAGTATATGTATGAGTAATTATGCTTATTTATTTATATTTTTAATGATATGTCATATTATAAAGATTTTGTAATATGTTTTGAATATTCTAATTGGCAATACATGAAAATTGAATTGAAATTGGAGTGCGCATACCTATCCGCATCGTAAAGGTATGCACACTTCAATTGAAAACAATGCATCAAATCTAATCGTCCGATCCGTCCGATGCGTGCCGTCCGTCCAATGACGATCTGTGTGCGCCTACCTTTAGCAAACAATTCATGCTACTTATTGCCATTGTTTAGAAATAGATACATTGCAAACTGTCGACCAATTAGAAGAGAGTAGGCGGAGTTTACAATAAATTTCCTCTAAGTCTGCTGCTGTTCACGACTGTCAGAATTCCGGGTTGAATTACAAACTGTTTATACTGTACTTTATTTCGACTCCTTAATAGAAAATTCTCGTGCTTCCATTAGTGCAAGATCCGATCCACATGTAAACAAGTATAATAATTGAAGAACTTGAACTATGAAAAATATTTCAATGAGTCACTTCCACACGAAATATCAAAACGAAAGTTCTATGGAAATTTTGCAATGACTCTCCACCTCTAGACTTCGAATTGAAAACTCAGTTTATAGTCGCCAGAATAAATTCCTCTCAGCTCATTAACACCGGCTCTTTTCAAGAGCTGGCCTTGAATGAAACTGATAAGAATGCCAGGACAGGAAAATGAAGATGGAAGAATAAACTCACTTTTTAAGCTTTGTCAGCACGCGCTTGCTTGTTTTGAATGAAAGTAGTTGAAAAAGCAAATCTGAAATATATTACAAGCTTTTTTGTTTGCACGAGTTTTGTTCAGAGAATCACAATGATAATAACAAGACACACAAAGAACTAGAAGTATTTTCTGAGAGAGCTCAAAACTCGAGTATACTCGACAATGAGCATCATGACAATTAAGTTATCTACTGGAAATATATACACTCGAGAGTCCAAGTGTCTTGACTTGTCGGACAAAAAAGTCCGAAAGTCTTTTACATGGTGAAATAGTCACCATGCTTTTTCCACGAAAATCACCTGTTGAATAAAGACATTTCACTTGTTGATTACAAAACTTCAGTTTTCGATGACTTTCTGGAGGGTAAGGCACGCGTGTGTGTGCCACACACACATACACACACATACACACAACCCCAGTGACTAGTAACTGTCCGTGATCGTGGAAATATTCTTCCACAAATTATTATATTGTCTTCTTAGATAACAAAAATAGTTATTTGTGTAACTAGTGCTGATGTTGATGAGGTTGGTCACGGAACTGCATCATTCATTTTCCTGCTGAAGTTTTCAATAACGCAGATCGCAGAACACATCCAGTGAGTATAGAATGTGATAATGAATGAAAGAATTACATTCTATACTCATCCGGAATGCCTCATTTTCAAGTATGTTTTCCAAACAATAGCATTGCTCCTCAATTAGTTGACAATCACTTGCATTGTGACAACCCAGCCAGCCAAGCCTCATTCCTATCCACCACGTATTCTTATCAAATGAATTCGACGTGCTTTTATATAATATACAGAGTGTCCCACCAAGGATGTAATATCCGTTGACCATAGATTTTACTCGACATTTCTGACAAAAAATGTTAACTTTTTCCTATCGACCTTAGTTTTCGAGATATATCGATTTTTCGATATTTTCGGAATATGCTTACTTCCGGTCATTAAATACTCAATAACTCGAAAACTACTGGTCGAATTTCAATTTCAAGGGTATTGTTGGAAAGATAAAAACATTTCAATGAGGATTAATGTAATTTTATTTGTTGTAAGATATTTTGTAGTTTTTTATTGGGGTTTAAACTTGAAAAAATTCTATTCTTCAAATTCAAAGTAAAATTTCAAACCGTTTTTCCTCGAGTTTTATCCGGGTGTTTATAGAGGTTTTAATATTTCAAAAACTTCTTCATTTCATAAGCTTCCGAATGAGTATAAATTCATAAAGGTAAGTTCCATTATAAAGTGTTCAAAATTGCTAATATCTGGAATGAACACCTTCAAAATGAGGAAATTTACAACAGCATGCATCAAATGATGATCCTAAAGGGTGAAATCACCTGATTATTGCATTATTATCTGTAGCATATAGCTTAAATCCTATATAAGATATCAATCATACACTTTCACAAGATCCAACAAAATTTATTCATAGAATAATAATTAAAAGTAGATGAATGAATGAATTGAAAAAACTGATGACTGAAAAAACAAATTGAGAGGCACGTCTTCCATCAATTCGTGAAGATCATTGGCCTGAAAGTCTATAAAAACTTCAACATTTATTCTTGCAGAGAAAATGAAAGGTCCATATATGTGGAAAAGTTATTGTGAAAATTTACAGCACCAGCTCTTGTGAACGTACTTTTATCTGTGATCTGTCCATAAAATGTTTGAAATACAATCTTGTGCTAATATCCAACGACAAAACTGCATCCTTAAAACAGTATCAGGTTCATTCAACTCTTGAACTGGGGTATCATAAAATAGTCTTTGAACTATCATTCTTGAAACAACCAACATCCCAGCTGCCCGCCGGATGCTGGATCGAGGATTCAGCTCGAAATACTTTAGAATAAGATTCTCAAAAGCTTCAGAAATTAAGACGGACCTCTCGTACCTTGAAACTGATCCTAGACCCTTACCATCTTGACATCTGTCAATCTCAAAAACGTGTTTTACAATAGCAGATGGGTGTTTTCGGTCAGGAAAACGTCTCCTGTATACTGTCTCTGCATCTCTTGAATTGCATCCACACTCTCCATACACCAATACCATGTTCAAGTACTCAATCAAGGTATATTTCATGATAATGAACGCGAACACTTCTCTACTAGCCAAAGTTGATACATATCATGCCAATTAACTGGAAAGCAAACTGAAAACTATACTGAAAATAGGCTGAAACATACACTTCTTCTTATTTTATTCAGAATTCATGGTACAGGAAATAGTGCAAGTTATTGAAAAAGTCATATCATTGTAGAATGTTAAAATGTTGATTAAAACTTGTGAATATTGTCAGAGAGAAATCAGGTGATTTCACCCTAGGATCACCACTTGATACATGCTGTTTGTGAATTTCCTCATTTTGAAGGTGTTCATCCCAGATATTAGCAGTTTTGAACACTTTATCATGGAACTTACCTTTTCGAATTTATACTCATTCGAAAGCTTATGAAATGGAAAAGTTTTTGAAATATTGAAACCACTTTAATCACCAGGAGAAAACTCGAGAAAAAACGGTTTGAAATTTCACTTTGAATTTGAAGAATAGCATTTTTTCAAGTTTAAGCCCTAATAAAAAACTACAAAATATCTTTCAACAAATAAATTTAAACTATTCTTGTTTGAAATGTTTTGCTCTTTCCAACAATACCCTTGAAATTGAAATTCGACCAGTAGTTTTCGAGTTATTGGTATGCAATGACCAGAAGTAGGCATATTCTGAAAATATCGAAAAATCGATATGCGAAAACTAAGGTCGATAGGAGAAAAATTTACTGAACATTTTTTGTCAGAAATGTCGAGTAAAATCTATGGTCAACGACTGTTACAACCTTGGTGGGACATTCTGTATAAATATACCTGCGTATTCTTCCTCTATTATAAATCAATTTTCAATATCGATGGATCTCATATTACTCCTGTTTTTTATCTGCTTCTCATATTCTTCTCATCTGCTTTTCATCTGCTTACATTACCTCTTACCATATTTTTCATCTGTAAAAATTTACAACAATAATAGTATTATCATTCTGTGTATAATTTCAACTAGTGCGTGTTGAATTAATTTTAGGTATCTGAATAGTATAAGTTGTAAAATATGAACAATTTCAAAGTTTGCAATTTCGCTAAATCAAGAAATTATTATCGTTTTATTTTATTAGTTAATAAAATCTTTATCTCAAACGAGTACTGAATTACGAATTTTTCTAAAACGTTTCAAATATTTTCGGATATACAGGAACTAATATCGTTTCACTTATAAAATCATAGTTGATTTGATACGAAAAGGCTTCTAAAGCAAAGCTGTTCTTCTTTGTTGTGTCTACGCAGAAAAGTCTCCACAACACATTACTTTAGAACAAATATTACATTGGAACAAATATTTTCCAATCAATCTGGATTTGTTCATCAATCCTCTCAATATTCCACGAAGACTCTGTTTTATAGTGAGATTCACTTGAAACTTTTTTTTTGAATTGTAAGCATTGGTGTTACGGTATTTTATGAAAAACGCTGACGGAAAGTGAACCTTAATTTAGAGAAATGTGGAAGGAGGCAGCAGACAAGTCAGGCGATAATATTCAAACAACGAGAAACTTACTTGACGACTATAGTTCACGTTATTCGAATTCCATTATAAAGTCGCTTTCCACTTAATAACTTTAAAACGCTAACTCATGATCTGCAGCTTATCTGGAAAGATATTCAATTAGACCAACACATTTTAAATTGGGATCCGAAATTGACTTATTCCTGATTATCTCGTCAGAGCATCATGATCGAATCCTTTTCAAAGGCACATTTATATAGATTTTGATAGCACTACTGTTGAGTACTTTGCAAAAGGTGAGAAGGGTTTACTGATTACCCTTTTCCAGTAATCAGTCCGCTTTCTTTAGAAATCATATTGAACTAAGCAGAGTACCAAGACAAAAGTAAAGAACATCTCATTCCAAAACCTTCAAATTATTCCTGTTACATCGGATTATTTAGTCTTTGCTGTCTCTCCTGAATTGGACGTAATCAACAATACCTGAGTCATGGATTTAATCGCAAATCCTCATAAATTTATGATGAGATAAGTTCATAATTGTGTGCTTTGTTTGACTCTCTCTCACTAACAAAGGAGCCGTAAAATTTTCAGCCGTGTTTCAAAGAATGTGAAAAAAGGAGATGTTTGTCAGTTAATATCTTCGGATTCCATTATTCTTTTGAGTGTATTCTATTATCATATTATTTTATTTTATTACTTATTCACTCCAGTAGGCTCATACAGTGTGAATGAATGTTGCACATGCGAACTGATAGAATAATTTTTTTTCTATAATGTTACTTCATGTTCATGACCAAATTTTATCAATAGAATCAATGTGATCAACTCTTATTGCGTTTTTAGAATTTCTGAAATTTAGTATAAAATCACATACATAGCTTGTGCATGCTCTTAGTGTAGTCATAGAGGAATAGAAAACAGACAAATCGCCTTTTCTATGACATTTCCGCTACTAGGGTAATTAATATTGAATCTATTCAAGTCCCGTCCAAGAAACTAGATGAGTGAACTAGATGCAATAGAGTAAACCAGACAGAGAATAGAGGCCCGATATGGCTAGTTCAAAAACGACAAGTAGTGTTACTTGTAGGAAGTGTTGCTTATAGGTGGTTTATAGTGATACACACGTCGAACTGTCAATATGTTTTTGAATGGGAATCAATAATGTTGATCTATTAGTTCAAAGTGAATCTCACTAGCATGTTGTATAGCTATGTCAGTACAGTAGCACTAGAGCAACTTTAGTTGGAGCTGGACTATTTCAGTCTGCGAATAGACTGGAAGGAACCAAACAGATTTGTTTACAAGAAGTCTGGAGTCTTGAATTGGCACAACGTCACTGAGAGCCATACAAAGCGTATTCAACGTTTTTATTTACGTAACTGCCTTGCGCCTCTAAATTCGGCTTAATCGATGAAGGTGTACGTCATCAGTCTTATAATCGAAATTGCAGCACTATCCCCCCTCTTTCCACACTCCGTAAACTTTCGCTAACCACTGAAATCCTATTTGATACACCCTCACATCACGAGAACACGCTTATTTCACCGTGTATCTCGCATATTTTGATGAACTATTTCGTCTCATCATCAAATCGTTGAACCGGGTTTATTGTGTTACGTGGTTATTGGCGAACTATTTGTCTCATCATCATGTGGTTGAACTATTCCTTTGAAAATTGACGTTAATGAATCACTTTATGATCCACACCGTAGGCCTATTGGAGAGGAATTTGAATCATTCACATCGAGCAGATTTCAATCCTCAGCTCAATCTTGATTCTCTCGATGAGTCCCTTTATTTTCAAAGAGTCCCTTGAATCTTTATTTCCATAGGATTATTCATTGTGGATATGTTTCTTTTAAATGTTGTTGAGCTATCTTCTGTGTATTTTATAATGCTGTATCTAGACAAAACGAGCGCCTGCTAGTTGTTCTGAACGAAGACTATCAAAAGAATGAATGTATCCAATCCAACAGCTGTGCAGCCGTGTTAGCCGTGTCTAACATTTTAGGAGGTATATATTATTTGCTAATGCTTTTCAATGTCAGGTTGTTTCTATGTGTTTTATGCTTCAAGTTTCATGCTCTTGCTCTATATTAGCTTGATATGACCTCAGCCTGGAAATAACTTAATGAAGTCAGGTTTGAATAGATTTCACTCTGACATCAACATTATACTGAATTTCTATTTCTACTTCTACTGACTACTAGACTACTACTTTTGTTACTACTTAAATGTCAACCAGATAGTCGAGTTCACTAAAGGCGTTGCACCTTTCAGTTTGCTAGTGCTACCTGGTCGCGAGTTCGAATCCCGCCGAACCCCATCGATTAGGCATAGACGTTTGATCATTTCTTAACTCACCCTTGCACTCTCCATTGCCCACGCACTAGCCAAAAGGTCATCTAGGCATCATCCGCAAGTAAAAACATCTACATGATACTCTGTCGATGATACGAGTAGAAAATACAATGTTTTGTGGTTTTATTTGACGTGAATGTGTTATAGTATGATAATATTTTTATCTGCAGACATCCGGCCGTAGACGAGGATGCTGATGAATTGGAGGGGGCAACGGCTCTCCCCATCTCTAAGGCGGAGAAGTCCGGAGTGTCCGGTGGATCCGAGGCGGCCGGAGCCCCTTCCAAGCAGTTGTCAGAGCCATCCGGAGGAGCGTCCGGAGCATCCGGAAGATCGGAGGAGGTGGAGGAGGTGGAGGAGGGTGCTGTGGGAGGCACAGATGACTCCGTCATCGTGGCGGCCACTTCCGGAATGTGTCTGGTTCCGGTGCGGCGTCCGATCTATCCGGATGTGCCATTCTCGCCGTATTCTTCACCGCGATCCGTACGGCGTCGCCCGCCTCTCAAGGAGAGTCGCCGTGTCAGCATCGACAAGTCTGGCAGCTTTCTTCAACTAAACCAGTATCGCTTGATGGATTCCATCGGCCAGGTCAGTTATGAACATAGTTCAAACGTTATTCAATTCCAATTCAAATCAGATTCACTCCATTTCATAATTTAATAATAGTTGTAACAAAAAATATCAAAAGGCATATTAGAAACATTAAAAACAAGGTACTTTCTGAAGACAGTCTATGTCTACTATCAATATATTTAATGAACAGTTCAACCCTGAGATCTCAGTAACCACTGAACCAATTTAAGTTTAATAAAAAAAAACGCCAAATTAAAGGGGATGATGAATAAGTTTGCAGAAATGCATTAAAATTTATGTTAGAAAAAGAAAAAGTAAATAATGAAAATAAGAAAAATATGTTATGAAAATATGAAAAAGAAGAAGAAGAAGAAGATAAAGTAAGAAAGAAGAAGAAGAAGAAGATAAAGAAAGAAAGGAGAAGAAGAAAAAGAAGAAGAAGAGGATGAATAAGAAGTAGATGAATTTATTTTTGGAGAGGGAAATAAAGTTTTCAGGTTATTCATCGATTTATTAAATCGAAACAATAAGAAGAGAGAAACTGAGTCATAAAATTAATACCTGCAATAAAGAGTCTCGAATCATTTTAATTAAAAATAAATTGTACATTTGAGTTACTAATGAATTGATCAACATCGGAATTGGATTTTTTTGTTCAAATGCTATCAATTCGGTGATCTCAACTCATGCTCGGACGATTTCAACTTCATTCTTGGTCAAAGTGTGTCATAAAACGCACCCGACCCCCTCGACCCTTGGAATAGATAATTTTTTTTAAATGTATAGTGCTTGAAAGCATCCAAATCAACTGATTATTTTTCAGAATAGTTTACTATTTCTGGAAACTTATGTAAACTTCCGTTAACTCACGAAACCAGAATTTCAAATTTTTGACATGTCCGTTGCTTTATGATAATAGTAAGAGACATCCGTGAAGTAACGGAGCCCTCACACTCCATCACCTTATCGTAACATGACTTAATGCTGATGAAAACCCACCTCTTCCAATTACCATCATAGCTAGGAGTATAAATGCAAAATGCAAATACACTTACGGCGGTATACTTGATACGTGCATGACACTGTCACTAGAACACTCATCATTTACACACACTTTGGATATGTCTCGCCGTCAGACAAATAATACGGGAGAGAAAGCACCAAGTATGATTTAAAAAGAGAACAGCCTGCAAGTAAAGATGAAGCTGCAGTTCACTTATGCATTCTTGAATAAATTCATTATTATTATTACCAGAGATTGATAATGATGTAATAATCATGTATGTAATCATTCGTGTATTTTCCTTTGATATGGATAGCAACATGATTGATGAATATGATCGCAAATGATGAAAGAATAATCTTCAAGTCATTTTATTCAATGGTGTAAACTACCACATTACCACCTCCACTACTAACTAAACTAAATTTTTGTCATAAAAAATCTTGTAATTAATCTTGAAAACCTCAAATAGCTCTATGAACGTTTTCATCCAGAAATTATAGAAGAATATATCAATAATTATTGTAGAACTACAAACTCACAATTGAAAATGATTTAGTAGAATATATTACCTAACTCAGGCTGCCTTTTTGGAGCTTCTCGAAATAGAAGATTTATTCTTGGTGGAGATTCGACTAGCGTGACTATTTTCACGAAGCGGGCTCTATTTGAGGAGTCCCTCACCGCTGTTCCGACCTCTATGATAATATTTGTGCCAAATTGCTTACAAGGAAACTGCATTTTCCCTATCTAATAAGAGTGTTATTTGTTAGAGCGTAGAAATCATTTCTGGGATAACGGTCTAGTGACTTTCCCCAACTCGGAGAATCGTTAATCAACCCCATAAACTACTTTCACCAACCCAAAACCCCTCACAAACAAACATTTATATGAACCAAATCTACCTTATCATGGTGCCCATTCATTTTAGGTAGATTATTATATTCATTCTCATATCAGGAAGAATATAGGATATAGTATATAAGGTGAATGTAGAATATAGGATGAATAGGATTTTATAGGATATAAAATCAATCTTCCATCTAAGAATACTTATGTTAATATATTGTCCTACAATATTATGGAGGGTATAAATCAAACTTATTCTGGAGAGTTATACAACTGTTTTTATAATCTCGATGGAACAAATAAATCCAATGGCATTATTGTGATCATATTGGACTATTGGCCTGTTAACTTTTGTAATATTTTGTTTAGATATGGCAATATGACAGAGGTTTGTTTACTGTTGATTCGAAAGTATTTTGTTCTATGTTTATATATTTTATCAAAGCTTCTCCCAGCTGTGGGTTGATATGAATAATAATTATGGATTTCAGCATATCAGCATATTTAAATTCCATATAAATTATAGCACCGTATTCAAATGTGTTAACCATTCTGATCAATATGATACGAAAACATATAACATCAATAACCAACAACTAACCTTAATGAATAATAATTATTAAACTATGTTCAATAAAATCATTTTTCATGTTGAAAATATGTAATTCACATTTGATTCATTGCATGAATCATTTCCTTCAATATTTTGCGTAACTTTATTTAAAAAAAACTATACTATATTGCTGTATCTGTATCAGTTTCTGACAATAATTTCTCTATCTTCCCAAAAATTGATGATTTTTCTTGGCTCTTTTCTTATCTAGTCACTACTCGCCCATTGTCATGGAAGCTCACTGCCACTTTGATCTACTCTGATCTCGCGTTTAGTAGCGCAGCGTTAGTTTTGATATATTTTGGCTGGTGAAATCAAATATTTCAATCTTTCGTTCAAATCATCAGTTAGTGTTAACTGGAGATTATTAAACGTAGCGTTAACGTGAATATGGTGAAATTGACCCTAAGAAATAGAAAGTTTGTTGTTGTAACAAACCATTCATGTGAAGCCTATAAACGGTTCTACGATTACAGCGCTCCAAGCTACTCGTAGATTACCGTAAATAAACTACCTCTTCAAGTTACATATACGGGTTGGCTAGTCACTTTTTTGAAAAAATTAAAGCTTTTTCTGTTAAATTTTTATTTTAATGAAATTGAGAAGTTCTTTTATACATGAATTGAAATCAGATCTCTTAATTATTTCAAATTATTGTACTGATTTGTTAGAATAGTACATATTTTAATGAAATTGAGGAGTTGTTTTATACATGATTTGAAATCAGATCTCTCAGTTGTTTTGTTTTATAGGTGAATTATTTTACTGTTTTTTTAGAATAGTACATTTTTTGTCTTTACTGTGTCAGTTTTATGAAGGAAAAAAAATATTAATTTTATGAAAGACTCTCGTGAAGCTTAAGAAAAGTTGTTACGGTAAACGTTATAACGAATCAAATTAGTTCAAAGTCCAAATACAATCATGCTTTATTGTTTAAATCAACAAAATAGAACAAAATACACTACATCAACAAGTCATCCTATCAGGTTTAACTTACATAGGGGATACTAATTCTAACATGATCAAGAAAAAAAGAAATTGGAAGAATAAGTCGGGAGAAGAACTCCTTCACATCCACAACAGTATGAACCATTTTTCTCTTAATATTCTATCGATGTAATTATCTGTATTAATGAGACAAGAAATCGGAGAACTTGAGATCCCCAAATGCGAATTTCAATTTATTGTTTCCAATAAATTTGAAATCCCACGAAGAATTCATTTGAAGAAAATGCATTCTATGAAAATTATAATTGACCTATGGTCGGTCTAGTTTGGAATATTATTCATTTTTATACTTCTGCTCTCAGAATGTTTTTTTCAAACAGCTAATCTAAACAGGATATCGTATTTACGTTTGAAATCAAACCACATCATTCATGTGTAGAGAAAATTATCGAGACCCACTCCAGTGCAATGAAAAATCCAGTAGCAAAACCTTTCAGGGAATAAAGATCAACATTGAGAGACATCCAATTTCATGAATATCGAAAATATACGTGATGGCTGGAAACCTATTCAGCTGGAAACAAAGCATTCCTTTTTAAGAATGCGAATGCTCGCTAGAAAGCCAAATTACTTAAATTGATTCCCTGATTAGGTCTGTTAAAATATCGTGTTTAGGTGAGTGGCGTGCCGATAATTAGCTGCCTATGCTGCATGATCCTATTAAGCCTAAATTGGCGTCTAAACTGGGTTGTGGGTGATGGGCACACTGTATGCTAGTCAACAATCAATTTATGCATTACATTATTTATTTTTCAAGTGAGTTGATACTCAAATACAGTGATTATTCGTAATAAACAACAATTGTCGAGGATACAGCAGCAACTGAAACACAGAAAATTAGTGCAATTTTTCAATTTTAGAGGATAATATCAGAGGCAAATAAATAGGCAATTAAACAGTATCTTTACTCTATGATAATATTATGCTACCAGGGATTTTGAAATGCTTATAAATTGCTTTTCCAATTAATTACATATTAATTATATCTGATCATAGATATTTCACTACCTTATATAAAATATTTAGAATTAAGTAATGCCTTGAAAAGTAATGCTTCTCCGGGGATGGATGGAATAGGCAACATATGCTTGAAGAATATTGCTGAGTACATAGCTAAGCCCTTGTCAGTGTTATTTAATAAGTGTTTCGAATTTGGCCATTTCCCATCTCATTTTAAAATTACAAAAATAATTCCACTTTATAAATCTGGTGACAGGAAGGCGCCCGAGAATTACCGCCCCATCAGACTTATCAGCAATCTATCGAAAATTTTTGAGAAGATAATTAAGAAACGTATATTGGTATACTTAGAAAAATATAAATTTATTGCTGCTAACCAATACGGTTTCCAAGAGGAAAAATCCACCGAAGACGCAATGACTGAGTTGGTAAGAATTATAACGCAAAACTTCCAAAACAGTAAAAAAACCCTGGCAGTTTTTCTAGACCTGGCTAAGGCCTACCATTCTCATAGTGTCCTTCTGCATAAACTGGAGAGAATAGGTTTCCGGGGAAATGTGTCAAATTTATTTAAAGGTTACTTGCATAAAAGAGTACAGATCCTTGAAACCAACAAAGTGACATTGTCTGAATATGGTCTTCCTCAATGTTCTCTCGCTGATATTATTTTTAGTCTATATCAATGATCTCTTAAAAATCCTCATAAACGGATGTCATGCAATCTCCTTTGCAGATGATACGGCTTTGATTTTCACTGGATCCAGCTGGCAAGAGACCAAGCGTTTGACTGAGTCTGGTCTGACCAAAGTGAAGTCATGGCTTGATCATCATACGCTGACACTTAATGTGAAAAAAGTGTATACATGCTTTTCTCTCCATCAGAAAGGGCTATCCCTACTGATACATTTGGGTCCGTATCACAGAGACAAGTTCTCACAGAGACAAGTAGTGTTTTTGAACGATATTAGTGTCACAGAGACAAGTTTCATAGGAACAAGTAGTTTTATAAATGGCAGTCTCACAGGAACAAGTTCCCACAGAGACAAGTTGAGTCTCACAGAGACAAGGTGAGTCTCACAGAGACAAGGTGAGTCTCACAGAGACAAGGTCTGTTTCACTGGAACAAGTAGTGTCAGTGGAACAAGAAGAGGGGTAGAGTCCCATTCGAACAAGTGTAGTGTCACAGAGACAAGGTCAGTCTCACAGGAACAAGGTTGGTGTGGTGTGTTGCCTACACATGAAGATGAAGGCATTCCATTTGCTCTAATAAATGGGATGTCATCTGTTTTTTAATATATATACATATATATTATGGTGACATGAATAGAATAGAATGACTGCCTTTATTTTTCTTAGAAAGCGAAGTTAGGGCGCAGTCGACCCTCTCTTACACTCAACTCTCTATCAAGTATTATAACAATACGAAAAAAAAATACAAATAATATGATTAAAAACAAACAATAGTTAAGTTATCTACTTATTTAAAATAATAACAAATTTTAAATTATTGAAAAGAAAGAGAAAAAATGACATTGAAAATAATACATAACAATGCTGAATGATAGTATTTTCTGATACTTCATCACTTCAGTAAAAAATAAGACACTACAGAATACAATACAGTAGGCCTACATAGCAACTGAAGTGTTTGCTATACATTTCATTTCCTACTTATTATCACTATGTAAATCTCGAAGTGGATAAGTAAATATACATTATGATTTATTTAAATAGTAAAATAGAATCTTCCATCAATCAACAAACAACGTCACAAACAACGCTCCTTCAATCCACGTGACATACATATAAATATATAATTTACATATGTTAATAATGTGGTGACATCATTTGAAGCCAGCTTTAAACGTTTCTCCTGTGGAGAAAAAATGATGAATTTAGTAGACTTTTTAGTGGATCCTAGACATTCAGATTCAAATCTATACATAACAATTGATTCCCCTTTTCATCCAGGATATTTGTGGTTTCTTAAAATTTCGATTTATTGACCGAGCGAAATGAGTTCTAAGATTCAAGTCGACGGCTTTGCATTTCTCTTTATGTTTATATGTTCCGCAATTACGGCGAAACGCAGCAATAGATTACCATGAAATTTGACAGGTATATTCTTTTTAAATTGTGCCTCGACGTATATACAAGGTTTTTTGAAAATTTTGCATTTTAGGTTAATACAATAGGTAAAGTCTCCTTCGAACGCCAATATTACAGTAAAAATCAGAATAGAATCATCCATAATAATTCAGCTGTTGAGTGGATTTTTAATTGCATGCAATAATGCATGCAATTAATATATCAATGTAACTTAGTAAAAAATCAGCTGTCGTGTTGACTATTCATTGCATGCAATGACGCATGCAATTAATAACGGAAAGAAAACATAGTATTTTCTCTCGACCTTTATCTGCTTTCAACTCGGTCTGACCTGTTGAAGGAGATTAGATTTTGATGTTAGCATATTTTTGATACACTAACCCCAACAGCCATTAGCCGTTTTCACACCGACATCTTGCCGACACAACATACAAACAGGATTTACTCTTATGGACAGTATGAGACGAGGCTGTGTTTTATAATTGCGCGAGGTCTACTGTTCATAGAACTACTAGTCCAGGATTAAAATGTTGTTTTACCAAAATCATCAAATATTTAATAATTCGATACAATGATACATGTACAAATGTGAAGCTGACTTGCACCGAGGTAGAATCAATTTAATTTTAATAATTTGAAATATATTTAAAGTTGTTAGGCTTCATTAATTCATTGAACACCTATTTTATCATTATGTGTTACCAGAACCTATTAGAATTATGTAGATTGCCTTTAATGAATAAATTGAGTTCCATGTAAATGTATTATTTCCACCAAACTCCAAAATAACTATTTCAATGTGACTTTTAATTGTTCAGTCAATATAAAATAATTTTGATTCTGCAGTAACTTATACATAAGTGATATCAATGTAAGAAAGAACAGATTATATACTTCTAGATGAATGTAACAATATTGGAAAGATGTTATCCAACGGTATTTGAATACACCCCTGACTGTTACTGTATGGGAGTACCACCAGTAATTTATAAGTTTTCAATTCGTCAAAAGAGTGGTTATAGATAAAATAGTGTACTCAACGGTTATAATCTTCTCCTATCTATATTTTTTCTCCTTATTATTGTTCATCTTCTTCCTGCCGCCAAAGTGCAGTACTTTATACCTGGCAATAGAATTTTTAGAAATAGAAGCATTTGGTTAACTTTGGTTTTACGCTTCAGTGAACATAGTCTATGAGCAGGGTAGTTCTACCTGGACACCACCGATGACAAATTGACCGGGCTTTCCAGAAGTACCTAACGGGAGACATTTGCTTTGTTTCATGGAAGCAAGGCATTGTAATACTGAATGAGTATTTATAGTTCTATAAAGCAAGGCCTTTTGGTTCTAATACCCGAGACGTCAGTCTGCAGATTGTTGTTATGGAATGCAGAAAACTTCTTTCACCAACCTTAGAAACTAAATGCTGTTTCAAAAGATTGAAAAGATAGCATGCAAAATCTATGGTTATGGTTTATATATATATATATATATATATATATATATATATATATATATATATATATCTGTGAGTGTAGCGTAAGGGACACACTATTATTCCTCACCCACCATATAGCATATAATATATCGAACTCTGTCACTCCCACTCAACCACATCACTCTCTTACACATACCCTTTCCTTCGGGCTCACTCTCTCTCACTCTCTCTCTCTCTCTCTCTCTCACATGATAATGAATTAAAACGCAGATTTCTGTCTTTGACACTAATATCATGCTTTAGTTAGATCAATAATGTTTCAATTGCCATCTAAATCTAGGTGAACTATTTGTAACACATAAACTAATAATTAAAACCACCCTAAATAAACCTTGATTAGTCCCAACCGATATGGTTTACAGTAACTTTAAGGACATGACAATAAGACAATAATTGTGGGTTGGAAACGTAATTTTGAATATTTATTATAATAAAATATAATCCCATTTTTCTGGTGCTCCAAACTCGTTATTTAATAATAAACCTACAGTTTAAGAGCCATCACTGATAAATATGTCACTTAGTATAAATACAGAAGAACAAAAATCATAAACCTTATTCCGGGACACTTTCTCATTAGTTCTTAATTCTCGTATAGCCTATGTGTGTGATAAACGAAATTTGAATTTGAAATCACAACAATTTTTGAAAAACATACAGTTTTGAACTACGTGCTTATTCTACGAAAATTGAAACCCCTTTCTTAGCTGGCGTCTAGGAATAAGAAATATATTGACCGATAAATACAAACAATTTGGATGTAGATTAGGCGATTGGCCTTGTCTAAAGGATTCATCTTATAGTCTGTTATACAATAATGAGCAATTCAATTCATAACATCTAGTAGTCATCTTATGAATAGTGTTATCATTCATCAAATCAGTCTTATCAAGTCATAATTATCATCACCCAGTACAATTGAATAAATTAAATCATACATTGAAAAAAGACATAAACTATTTATAAACTCACAGCACTGAATATCATATTTTCAACAATTTGAAAATTAATTTACGGAACAATAAGCATTTTCATTCAGAATTACATTTAGTGCGTTTTTTAATTTATTCAGAGGCAAGTTTCTTCTAATATAAGATAAAGGCAGATTATTGAACATGGAGTACAGTAGATAGGAATAAATTTCAAGCTCTTACTCAATCTGACATTGGGAGTTACAATACTCTAGTAGTCCAGATAACAGTAGACCTCACTGAACATCCTTTGCAATGTGGTAACGAGAATATTCAGCCATCTACTAGAAATGCTATCTACTA